>NW_027524156.1:0-35316 GCF_052094955.1 Ictidomys tridecemlineatus | reverse complement strand
TGTTTGATTTAGAAGTTCCAAATACATGGATCCCTATAGGAGAAAACAGAGTGAAACCTCAAAATGAAACCGGTTACTGCCAACGAACGGTTTAACCTAGAAGAACGAAATTTGGCGAGCCAAGTGGATTGGTGTACTGATCATTACCTGAAGTTTCATCAAGATTGGGTGAAAAAGTGTATGCTGAGATTTCAGGCAACTCGTAGTTTTTTGGAAGCTTGGCAGGCCCTTTCAAGTTTCAAAGAGCTAGCACAAACCATGTTTGATTTAGAGTTCCATATACATGTATCCCTATGGGAGAAAACAGAGTGAAACCTCAAAATGAAACCGGTTACTGCCAATGAACGGTTTAACCTAGAAGAACGAAATTTGGCAAGCCAAGTAGGATTGGTGTACTGATCATTACCTGAAAGTTTCATCAAGATTGTGTGAAAAAGTGTGTGCTGAGATTTCAGGCAACTCATAGTTTTTTGGAAGCTTGGCAGGCCCTTTCCATGAAAGTGATTCTCGCCAGTCTCTGCTTAGGGCTACATCAACAGCAAACAAACCATAGAGATGAAACTTGAAACTGCTTTATTGTGTCAAGTTTCAAAGAGCTAGCACAAACCGTGTTTGATTTAGATTTCCAAATACATGTATCCCTATAGGAGAAAACAGAGTGAAACCTCAAAATGAATCAGGTTACTGCCAACAAACGGTTTAACCTAGAAGAACGAAATTTGGCGAGCCAAGTGGGATTGGTGTACTGATCATTACCTGAAAGTTTCATCAAGATTGGGTGAAAAAGTGTTTGCTGAGATTTCAGGCAACTCATAGTTTTTTGGAAGCTTGGCAGGCCCTTTCCATGAAAGTGATTCTCGCCAGTCTCTGCTTAGGGCTACATCAACAGCAAACAAACCATAGAGATAGAACTTGAAACTGCTTTATTGTGTCAAGTTTCAAAGAGCTAGCACAAACCGTTTTTGATTTAGAGTTCCAAATACATGTATCTCTATAGGAGAAAACAGAGTGAAACCTCAAAATGAATCAGGTTACTGCCAACAAACGGTTTAACCTAGAAAAACGAAATTTGGCGAGCCAAGTGGCATTGGTGTACTGATCATTACCTGAAAGTTTCATCAAGATTGGGTGAAAAAGTGTTTGCTGAGATTTCAGGCAACTCGTAGTTTTTTGGAAGCTTGGCAGGCCCTTTCCATGAAAGTGATTCTCGCCAGTCTCTGCTTAGGGCTACCTCAACAGCAAACAAACCATAGAGATAGAACTTGAAACTGCTTTATTGTGTCAAGTTTCAAAGAGCTAGCACAAACCGTGTTTGATTTAGAGTTCCAAATACATGTATCCCTATAGGAGAAAACAGAGTGAAACCTCAAAATGAAACCGGTTACTGCCAACGAACGGTTTAACCTAGAAGAACGAAATTTGGCGAGCCAAATGGGATTGGTGTACTGATCATTACCTGAAAGTATCATCAAGATTGTGTGAAAAAGTGTGTGCTGAGATTTCAGGAAACTCGTAGTTTTTTTGAAGCTTGGCAGGCCCTTTCCATGAAAGTGATTCTCGCCAGTCTCTGCTTAGGGCTACATCAACACCTAACAAACCATAGAGATAGAACTTGAAACTGCTTTATTGTGTCTAGTTTCAAAGAGTTAGCACAAACCGTGTTTGATTTAGAGTTCCAAATACATGTATCTCTATAGGAGAAAACAGAGTGAAAGCTCAAAATGAAACCGGTTACTGCCAACAAACGGTTCAACCTAGAAGAACGAAATTTGGCGAGCCAAGTGGGATTGGTGTACTGATCATTACCTGAAAGTATCATCAAGATTGTGTGAAAAAGTGTGTGCTGAGATTTCAGGAAACTCGTAGTTTTTTGGAAGCTTGGCAGGCTCTTTCCATAAAAGTGATTCTCGCCAGTCTCTGCTTAGGGCTACATCAACACCTAACAAACCATAGAGATAGAACTTGAAACTGCTATATTGTGTCAAGTTTAAAAGAGTTAGCACAAACCGTGTTTGATTTAGAGTTCCAAATACATGTATCTCTATAGGAGAAAACAGAGTGAAACCTCAAAATGAAACCGGTTACTGCCAACAAACGGTTCAACCTAGAAGAACGAAATTTGGCGAGCCAAGTGGGATTGGTGTTCTGATCATTACCTGAAAGTATCATCAAGATTGGGTGAAAAAGTGTGTGCTGAGATTTCAGGAAACTCGTAGTTTTTTGGAATCTTGGCAGGCCCTTTCCATGAAAGTGATTCTCGCCAGTCTCTGATTAGGGCTACATCAACAGCAAACAAACCATAGAGATAGACCTTGAAACTGGTTTATTGTGTCAAGTTTCAAAGAGCTAGCACAAACCGTGTTTGATTTAGAGTTCCAAAAACATGTATCCCTATGGGAGAAAACAGAGTGAAACCTCAAAATGAAACCGGTTACTGCCAACGAACGGTTTAACCTAGAAGAACGAAATTTGGCGAGCCAATTGGGATTGGTGTACTGATCATTACCTGAAAGTTTCATCACGATTGGGTGAAAAAGTGTGTGCTGAGATTTCAGGCAACTCGTAGTTTTTTGGAAGCTTGGCAGGCCCTTTCCATGAACGTGATTCTCGCCAGTCTCTGCTTAGGTCTACATCAACAGCAAACAAACCATAGAGATATAACTTGAAACTGCTTTATTGTGTCAAGTTTCAAAGAGCTAGCAGAAACCTCGTTTGATTTCGAGTTCCAAATACATGTATCCCTATAGGAGAAAACAGAGTGAAACCTCAAAATGAAACCGGTTACTGCCAACGAATGGTTTAACACAGAAGAACGAAATTTGGCGAGCCAAGTGGGATTGGTGCACTGATCATTACCTGAAAGTTTCATCAAGATTGGGTGAAAAAGTGTGTGCTGAGATTTCAGGCAACTCGTAGTTTTTTGGAAGCTTGGCAGGCCCTTTCCATGAAAGTGATTCTCGCCAGTCTCTGCTTAGGGCTACATCAACAGCAAAAACCATAGAGATAGAACTTGAAACTGCTTTATTGTGTCAAGTTTCAAAGAGCTAGCACAAACCGTGTTTGATTTAGAGTTCCAAATACATGTATCCCTATAGGAGAAAACAGAGTGAATCCTCAAAATGAAACCGGTTACTGCCAATGAACGGTTTAACCTAGAAGAACGAAATTTGGCGAGCCAAGTGGGATTGGTGTACTGATCATTACCTGAAAGTTTCATCAAGATTGGGTGAAAAAGTGTGTGCTGAGATTTAAGGCAACTCGTAGTTTTTTGGAAGCTTGGCAGGCCCTTTCCATGAAAGTGATTCTCGCCAGTCTCTGCTTAGGACTACATCAACAGCAAACAAACCATAGAGATAGAACTTGAAACTGCTTTATTGTGTCAAGTTTCAAAGAGCTAGCACAAACCGTGTTTGATTTAGAGTTCCAAATACATGTATCCCTATAGGAGAAAACAGAGTGAAACCTCAAAATGAAACCGGTTACTGCCAACGAACGGTTTAACCTAGAAGAACGAAATTTGGCGAGCCAAGTGGGATTGGTGTACTGATCATTACCTGCAAGTTTCATCAAGATTGGGTGAAAAAGTGTGTGCTGAGATTTCAGGCAACTCGTAGTTTTTTGGAAGCTTGGCAGGCCCTTTCCATGAAAGTGATTCTCGCCAGTCTCTGCTTAGGGCTACATCAACAGCAAACAAACCATAGAGATAGAACTTGAAACTGCTTTATTGTGTCAAGTTTCAAAGAGCTAGCACACACCGTGTTTGATTTAGAGTTCCAAATACATGTATCCCTATAGGAGAAAACACAGTGAAACCTCAAAATGAAACCTGTTACAGCCAACGAACGGTTTAACCTAGAAGAACGAAATTTGGCGAGCCAAGTGGGATTGGTGTACTGATCATTACCTGAAAGTATCATCAACATTGGGTGAAAAAGTGTTTGCTGAGATTTCAGGCAACTCGTAGTTTTTTGGAAGCTTGGCAGGCCCTTTCCATGGAAGTGATTTTCGCCAGTCTCTGCTTAGGGCTACATCAACAGCAAACAAACCATAGAGATAGAACTTGAAACTGCTTTATTGTGTCAAGTTTCAAAGAGCTAGCACAAACCGTGTTTGATTTAGAGTTCCAAATACATGTATCCCTATAGGAGAAAACAGAGTGAAACCTCAAAATGAAACCGGTTACTGCCAACGAACGGTTTAACCTAGAAGAACGAAATTTGGCGAGCCAAGTGGGATTGGTGTACTGATCATTACCTGCAAGTTTCATCAAGATTGGGAGAAAAAGTGTGTGCTGAGATTTCAGGCAACTCGTAGTTTTTTGGAAGCTTGGCAGGCCCTTTCCATGAATGTGATTCTCGCCAGTCTCTGCTTAGGGCTACATCAACAGCAAACAAACCATAGAGATAGAACTTGAAACTGCTTTATTGTGTCAAGTTTCAAAGAGCTAGCACAAACCGTGTTTGATTTAGAGTTCCAAATACATGTATCCCTATAGGAGAAAACAGAGTGAAACCTCAAAATGAAACCGGTTAAGGCCAACGAACGGTTTAACCTAGAAGAACGAAATTTGGCGAGCCAGGTGGGATTGCTGTACTGATCATTACCTGAAAGTTTCATCAAGATTGGGTGAAAAAGTGTGTGCTGAGATTTCAGGCAACTCGTAGTTTTTTGGAAGCTTGGCAGGCCCTTTCCATGAAAGTGATTCTCGCCAGTCTCTGCTTAGGGCTACATCAACAGCAAACAAACCATAGAGATAGAACTTGAAACCGCTTTATTGTGCCAAGTTTCAAAGAGCTAGCACAAATTGTGTTTGATTTAGAGTTCCAAATACATGTATCCCTATAGGAGAAAACAGAGTGAAACCTCAAAATGAAACCGGTTACTGCCAACGAATGGTTTAACCTAGAAGAACGAAATTTGGCGAGCCAATTGGGATTGGTGTACTGATCATTACCTGAAAGTTTCATCACGATTGGGTGAAAAAGTGTGTGCAGAGATTTCAGGCAACTCGTAGTTTTTTGGAAGCTTGGCAGGCCCTTTCCATGAACGTGATTCTCGCCAGTCTCTGCTTAGGTCTACATCAACAGCAAACAAACCATAGAGATAGAACTTGAAACTGCTTTATTGTGTCAAGTTTCAAAGAGCTAGCAGAAACCTCGTTTGATTTCGAGTTCCAAATACATGTATCCCTATAGGAGAAAACAGAGTGAAACCTCAAAATGAAACCGGTTACTGCCAACGAATGGTTTAACACAAAAGAACGAAATTTGGCGAGCCAAGTGGGATTGGTGTACTGATCATTACCTGAAAGTTTCATCAAGATTGGGTGAAAAAGTGTGTGCTGAGATTTCAGGCAACTCGTAGTTTTTTGGAAGCTTGGCAGGCCCTTTCCATGAAAGTGATTCTCGCCAGTCTCTGCTTAGGGCTACATCAACAGCAAAAACCATAGAGATAGAACTTGAAACTGCTTTATTGTGTCAAGTTTCAAAGAGCTAGCACACACCGTGTTTGATTTAGAGTTCCAAATACATGTATCCCTATAGGAGAAAACAGAGTGAAACCTCAAAATGAAACCTGTTACAGCCAACGAACGGTTTAACCTAGAAGAACGAAATTTGGTGAGCCAAGTGGGATTGGTGTACTGATCATTACCTGAAAGTTTCATCAAGATTGGGTGAAAAAGTGTGTGCTGAGATTTAAGGCAACTCGTAGTTTTTTGGAAGCTTGGCAGGCCCTTTCCATGAAAGTGATTCTCGCCAGTCTCTGCTTAGGACTACATCAACAGCAAACAAACCATAGAGATAGAACTTGAAACTGCTTTATTGTGTCAAGTTTCAAAGAGCTAGCACAAACCGTGTTTGATTTAGAGTTCCAAATACATGTATCCCTATAGGAGAAAACAGAGTGAAACCTCAAAATGAAACCGGTTACTGCCAACGAACGGTTTAACCTAGAAGAACGAAATTTGGCGAGCCAAGTGGGATTGGTGTACTGATCATTACCTGCAAGTTTCATCAAGATTGGGTGAAAAAGTGTGTGCTGAGATTTCAGGCAACTCGTAGTTTTTTGGAAGCTTGGCAGGCCCTTTCCATGAAAGTGATTCTCGCCAGTCTCTGCTTAGGGCTACATCAACAGCAAACAAACCATAGAGATAGAACTTGAAACTGCTTTATTGTGTCAAGTTTCAAAGAGCTAGCACACACCGTGTTTGATTTAGAGTTCCAAATACATTTATCCCTATAGGAGAAAACACAGTGAAACCTCAAAATGAAACCTGTTACAGCCAACGAACGGTTTAACCTAGAAGAACGAAATTTGGCGAGCCAATTGGGATTGGTGTACTGATCATTACCTGAAAGTTTCATCACGATTGGGTGAAAAAGTGTGTGCTGAGATTTCAGGCAACTCGTAGTTTTTTGGAAGCTTGGCAGGCCCTTTCCATGAACGTGATTCTCGCCAGTCTCTGCTTAGGTCTACATCAACAGCAAACAAACCATAGAGATAGAACTTGAAACTGCTTTATTGTGTCAAGTTTCAAAGAGCTAGCAGAAACCTCGTTTGATTTCGAGTTCCAAATACATGTATCCCTATAGGAGAAAACAGAGTGAAACCTCAAAATGAAACCGGTTACTGCCAACGAATGGTTTAACACAAAAGAACGAAATTTGGCGAGCCAAGTGGGATTGGTGTACTGATCATTACCTGAAAGTTTCATCAAGATTGGGTGAAAAAGTGTGTGCTGAGATTTCAGGCAACTCGTAGTTTTTTGGAAGCTTGGCAGGCCCTTTCCATGAAAGTGATTCTCGCCAGTCTCTGCTTAGGGCTACATCAACAGCAAAAACCATAGAGATAGAACTTGAAACTGCTTTATTGTGTCAAGTTTCAAAGAGCTAGCACACACCGTGTTTGATTTAGAGTTCCAAATACATGTATCCCTATAGGAGAAAACAGAGTGAAACCTCAAAATGAAACCTGTTACAGCCAACGAACGGTTTAACCTAGAAGAACGAAATTTGGCGAGCCAAGTGGGATTGGTGTACTGATCATTACCTGAAAGTTTCATCAAGATTGGGTGAAAAAGTGTGTGCTGAGATTTAAGGCAACTCGTAGTTTTTTGGAAGCTTGGCAGGCCCTTTCCATGAAAGTGATTCTCGCCAGTCTCTGCTTAGGACTACATCAACAGCAAACAAACCATAGAGATAGAACTTGAAACTGCTTTATTGTGTCAAGTTTCAAAGAGCTAGCACAAACCGTGTTTGATTTAGAGTTCCAAATACATGTATCCCTATAGGAGAAAACAGAGTGAAACCTCAAAATGAAACCGGTTACTGCCAACGAACGGTTTAACCTAGAAGAACGAAATTTGGCGAGCCAAGTGGGATTGGTGTACTGATCATTACCTGCAAGTTTCATCAAGATTGGGTGAAAAAGTGTGTGCTGAGATTTCAGGCAACTCGTAGTTTTTTGGAAGCTTGGCAGGCCCTTTCCATGAAAGTGATTCTCGCCAGTCTCTGCTTAGGGCTACATCAACAGCAAACAAACCATAGAGATAGAACTTGAAACTGCTTTATTGTGTCAAGTTTCAAAGAGCTAGCACACACCGTGTTTGATTTAGAGTTCCAAATACATTTATCCCTATAGGAGAAAACACAGTGAAACCTCAAAATGAAACCTGTTACAGCCAACGAACGGTTTAACCTAGAAGAACGAAATTTGGCGAGCCAAGTGGGATTGGTGTACTGATCATTACCTGAAAGTATCATCAACATTGGGTGAAAAAGTGTTTGCTGAGATTTCAGGCAACTCGTAGTTTTTTGGAAGCTTGGCAGGCCCTTTCCATGGAAGTGATTTTCGCCAGTCTCTGCTTAGGGCTACATCAACAGCAAACAAACCATAGAGATAGAACTTGAAACTGCTTTATTGTGTCAAGTTTCAAAGAGCTAGCACAAACCGTGTTTGATTTAGAGTTCCAAATACATGTATCCCTATAGGAGAAAACAGAGTGAAACCTCAAAATGAAACCGGTTACTGCCAACGAACGGTTTAACCTAGAAGAACGAAATTTGGCGAGCCAAGTGGGATTGGTGTACTGATCATTACCTGCAAGTTTCATCAAGATTGGGTGAAAAAGTGTGTGCTGAGATTTCAGGCAACTCGTAGTTTTTTGGAAGCTTGGCAGGCCGTTTCCATGAAAGTGATTCTCGCCAGTCTCTGCTTAGGGCTACATCAACAGCAAACAAACCATAGAGATAGAACTTGAAACTGCTTTATTGTGTCAAGTTTCAAAGAGCTAGCACAAACCGTGTTTGATTTAGAGTTCCAAATACATGTATCCCTATAGGAGAAAACAGAGTGAAACCTCAAAATGAAACCGGTTAAGGCCAACGAACGGTTTAACCTAGAAGAACGAAATTTGGCGAGCCAGGTGGGATTGGTGTACTGATCATTACCTGAAAGTTTCATCAAGATTGGGTGAAAAAGTGTGTGCTGAGATTTCAGGCAACTCGTAGTTTTTTGGAAGCTTGGCAGGCCCTTTCCATGAAAGTGATTCTCGCCAGTCTCTGCTTAGGGCTACATCAACAGCAAACAAACCATAGAGATAGAACTTGAAACCGCTTTATTGTGCCAAGTTTCAAAGAGCTAGCACAAATTGTGTTTGATTTAGAGTTCCAAATACATGTATCCCTATAGGAGAAAACAGAGTGAAACCTCAAAATGAAACCGGTTACTGCCAACGAATGGTTTAACCTAGAAGAACGAAATTTGGTGAGCCAAGTGGGATTGGTGTACTGATCATTACCTGAAAGTTTCATCAAGATTGGGTGAAAAAGTGTGTGCTGAGATTTCAGGCAACTCGTAGTTTTTTGGAAGCTTGGCAGGCCCTTTCCATGAACGTGATTCTCGCCAGTCTCTGCTTAGGGCTACATCAACAGCAAAAAAACCATAGAGATAGAACTTGAAACTGCTTTATTGTTTCAAGTTTCAAAGAGCTAGCACAAACCGTGTTTGATTTAGAGTTCCAAATACATGTATCCCTATAGGAGAAAACAGAGTGAAACCTCAAAATTAAACCGGTTACTGCCAACGAACGGTTTAACCTAGAAGAACGAAATTTGGCGAGCCAAGTGGGATTGGTGTACTGATCATTACCTGAAAGTTTCATGAAGATTGGGTGAAAAAGTGTGTGCTGAGATTTCAGGCAACTCGTAGTTTTTTGGAAGCTTGGCAGGCCCTTTCCATGAAAGTGATTCTCGCCAGTCTCTGCTTAGGGCTACATCAACAGCAAACAAACCATAGAGATAGAACTTGAAACTGCTTTATTGTGTCAAGTTTCAAAGAGCTAGCACAAACCGCGTTTGATTTAGAGTTCCAAATACATGTATCCATATAGGAGAAAACAGAGTGAAACCTCAAAATGAAACCAGTTACTGCCAACGAACGGTTTAACCTAGAAGAACGAAATTTGGCGAGCAAAGTGGGATTCGTGTACTGATCATTACCTGAAAGTTTCATCAAGATTGGTTGAAAAAGTGTGTGCTGAGATTTCAGGCAACTCGTAGTTTTTTGGAAGCTTGGCAGGCCCTTTCCATGAAAGTGATTCTCGCCAGTCTCTGCTTAGGGCTACATCAACAGCAAACAAACCATGGACATGGAACTTGAAACTGCTTTATTGTGTCAAGTTTCAAAGAGCTAGCACAAACCGCGTTTGATTTACACTTCCAAATACATGTATCCCTATAGGAGAAAACAGAGTGAAACCTCAAAATGAAACCGGTTACTGCAAATGAACGGTTTAACCTAGAAGAACGAAATTTGGCGAGCCAAGTGGGATTGGTGTACTGATCATTACCTAAAAGTTTCATCAAGATTGGGTGAAAAAGTGTGTGCTGAGATTTCAGGCAACTTGTAGTTTTTTGGAAGCTTGGCAGGCCCTTTCCATGAAAGTGATTCTCGCCAGTCTCTGCTTAGGGCTACATTAACAGCAAACAAACCATAGAGATAGAACTTGAAACTGCTTTATTGTGTCAAGTTTCAAAGAGCTAGCACAAACCGTGTTTGATTTAGAGTTCCAAATACATGTAACCTATGGGACAAAACAGAGTGAAACCTCAAAATGAAACCGGTTACTGCCAACGAACGGTTTAACCTAGAAGAACGAAATTTGGCGAGCCAAGTGGGAATGTTGTACTGATCATTACCTGAAAGTTTCATCAAGATTGGGTGAAAAAGTGTGTGCTGAGATTTCAGGCAACTCGTAGTTTTTTGGAAGCTTGGCAGGCCCTTTCCATGAAAGTGATTCTCGCCAGTCTCTGCTTAGGGCTACATCAACAGCAAACAAACCATAGAGATAGATCTTGAAACTGCTTTATTGTGTCAAGTTTCAAAGAGCTAGCACAAACCGTGTTTGATTTAGAGTTCCAAATACATGTATCCCTATAGGAGAAAACAGAGTGAAACCTCAAAATGAAACCGGTTACTGCTAACGAACGGTTTAACCTAGAAGAACAAAATTTGGTGAGCCAAGTGGGATTGGTGTACTGATCATTACCTGAAAGTTTCATCAAGATTGGGTGAAAAAGTGTGTGCTGAGATTTCAGGCAACTCGTAGTTTTTTGGAAGCTTGGCAGGCCCTTTCCATGAAAGTGATTCTCGCCAGTCTCTGCTTAGGGCTACATCAACAGCAAACAAACCATAGAGATAGAACTTGAAACTGCTTTATTGTGTCAAGTTTCAAAGAGCTAGCACAAACCGTGTTTGATTTAGAGTTCCAAATACATGTATCCCTTTGGAGAAAACAGAGTGAAACCTCAAAATGAAACCGTTTACTGCCAACGAATGGTTTAACCTAGAAGAACAAAATTTGGCGAGCCAAGTGGGATTGGTGTACTGATCATTACCTGAAAGATTCATCAAGATTGGGTGAAAAAGTGTGTGCTGAGATTTCAGGAAACTCGTAGTTTTTGGAAGCTTGGCAGGCCCTTTCCATGAAAGTGATTCTCGCCAGTCTCTGCTTAGGGCTACATCAACAGCAAACAAACCATGGACATGGAACGTGAAACTGTTTTATTGTGTCAAGTTTCAAAGAGCTAGCACAAACCGCGTTTGATTTACACTTCCAAATACATGTATCCCTATAGGAGAAAACAGAGTGAAACCTCAAAATGAAACCAGTTACTGCCAACGAACGGTTTAACCTAGAAGAACGAAATTTGGCGAGCCAAGTGGGATTGGTGTACTGATCATTACCTGCAAGTTTCATCAAGATTGGGTGAAAAAGTGTGTGCTGAGATTTCAGGCAACTCGTAGTTTTTTGGAAGCTTGGCAGGCCCTTTCCATGAAAGTGATTCTCGCCAGTCTCTGCTTAGGGCTACATCAACAGCAAACAAACCATAGAGATAGAACTTGAAACTGCTTTATTGTGTCAAGTTTCAAAGAGCTAGCACACACCGTGTTTGATTTAGATTTCCAAATACATGTATCCCTATAGGAGAAAACAGAGTGAAACCTCAAAATGAAACCGGTTACTGCCAACGAACGGTTTAACCTAGAAGAACGAAATTTGGCGAGCCAAGTGGGATTGGTGTACTGATCATTACCTGAAAGTTTCATGAAGATTGGGTGAAAAAGTGTGTGCTGAGATTTCAGGAAACTCGTAGTTTTTTGGAAGCTTGGCAGGCCCTTTCCATGAAAGTGATTCTCGCCAGTCTCTGATTAGGGCTACATCAACAGCAAACAAACCATAGAGATAGAACTTGAAACTGCTTTATTGTGTCAAGTTTCAAAGAGCTAGCACAAACCGAGTTTGATTTAGAGTTCCAAATACATGTATCCCTATAGAAGAAAACAGAGTGAAACCTCAAAATGAAACCGGTTACTGCCAACGAACGGTTTAACCTAGAAGATCGAAATTTGGCGAGCCAAGTGGGATTGGTGTACTGATCATTACCTGAAAGTTTCATCAAGATTGGGTGAAAAAGTGTGTGCTGAGATTTCAGGCAACTCGTAGTTTTTTGGAAGCTTGGCAGGCCCTTTCCATGAAAGTGATTCTCGCCAGTCTCTGCTTAGGGCTACATCAACAGCAAACAAACCATAGAGATAGAACTTGAAACTGCTTTATTGTGTCAAGTTTCAAAGAGCTAGCACAAACCGTGTTTGATTTAGAGTTCCAAATACATGTATCCCTATAGGAGAAAACAGAGTGAAACCTCAAAATGAAACCGGTTACTGCCAACGAACGGTGTAACCTAGAAGAACGAAATTTGGCGAGCCAAGTGGGATTGGTGTACTGATCATTACCTGAAAGTTTCATCAAGATTGGGTGAAAAAGTGTGTGCTGAGATTTCAGGCAACTCGTAGTTTTTTGGAAGCTTGGCAGGCCCTTTCAATGAAAGTGATTCTCGCCAGTCTCTGCTTAGGGCTACATCAACAGCAAACAAACCATAGAGATAGAACTTGAAACCGCTTTATTGTGTCAAGTTTCAAAGAGCTAGCACAAACCGCCTTTGATTTAGAGTTCCAAATACATGTATCCCTATAGGAGAAAACAGAGTGAAACCTCAAAATGAAACCGGTTACTGCCAACGAACGGTTTAACCTAGAAGAACGAAATTTGGCGAGCCAAGTGGGATTGGTGTACTGATCATTACCTGAAAGTTTCATCACGATTGGGTGAAAAAGTGTGTGCTGAGATTTCAGGCAACTCGTAGTTTTTTGGAAGCTTGGCAGGCCCTTTCCATGAACGTGATTCTCGCCAGTCTCTGCTTAGGTCTACATCAACAGCAAACAAACCATAGAGATAGAACTTGAAACTGCTTTATTGTGTCAAGTTTCAAAGAGCTAGCAGAAACCTCGTTTGATTTCGAGTTCCAAATACATGTATCCCTATAGGAGAAAACAGAGTGAAACCTCAAAATGAAACCGGTTACTGCCAACGAATGGTTTAACACAGAAGAACGAAATTTGGCGAGCCAAGTGGGATTGGTGTACTGATCATTACCTGCAAGTTTCATCAAGATTGGGTGAAAAAGTGTGTGCTGAGATTTCAGGCAACTCGTAGTTTTTTGGAAGCTTGGCAGGCCCTTTCCATGAAAGTGATTCTCGCCAGTCTCTGCTTAGGGCTACATCAACAGCAAACAAACCATAGAGATAGAACTTGAAACTGCTTTATTGTGTCAAGTTTCAAAGAGCTAGCACACACCGTGTTTGATTTAGAGTTCCAAATACATGTATCCCTATAGGAGAAAACACAGTGAAACCTCAAAATGAAACCTGTTACAGCCAACGAACGGTTTAACCTAGAAGAACGAAATTTGGCGAGCCAAGTGGGATTGGTGTACTGATCATTACCTGAAAGTATCATCAAGATTGGGTGAAAAAGTGTGTGCTGAGATTTCAGGCAACTCGTAGTTTTTTGGAAGCTTGGCAGGCCCTTTCCATGGAAGTGATTTTCGCCAGTCTCTGCTTAGGGCTACATCAACAGCAAACAAACCATAGAGATAGAACTTGAAACTGCTTTATTGTGTCAAGTTTCAAAGAGCTAGCACAAACCGTGTTTGATTTAGAGTTCCAAATACATGTATCCCTATAGGAGAAAACAGAGTGAAACCTCAAAATGAAACCGGTTACTGCCAACGAACGGTTTAACCAAGAAGAACGAAATTTGGCGAGCCAAGTGGGATTGGTGTACTGATCATTACCTGCAAGTTTCATCAAGATTGGGTGAAAAAGTGTGTGCTGAGATTTCAGGCAACTCGTAGTTTTTTGGAAGCTTGGCAGGCCCTTTCCATGAAAGTGATTCTCGCCAGTCTCTGCTTAGGGCTACATCAACAGCAAACAAACCATAGAGATAGAACTTGAAACTGCTTTATTGTGTCAAGTTTCAAAGAGCTAGCACAAACCGTGTTTGATTTAGAGTTCCAAATACATGTATCCCTATAGGAGAAAACAGAGTGAAACCTCAAAATGGAACCGGTTACTGCCAACGAACGGTTTAACCTAGAAGAACGAAATTTGGCGAGCCAAGTGGGATTGGTGTACTGATCATTACCTGAAAGTTTCATGAAGATTGGGTGAAAAAGTGTGTGCTGAGATTTCAGGCAACTCATAGTTTTTTGGAAGCTTGGCAGGCCCTTTCCATGAAAGTGATTCTCACCAGTCTCTGCTTAGGGCTACATCAACAGCAAACAAACCATAGAGATAGAACTTGAAACCGCTTTATTGTGCCAAGTTTCAAAGAGCTAGCACAAACCGTGTTTGTTTTAGAGTTCCAAATACATGTATCCCTATAGGAGAAAACAGAGTGAAACCTCAAAATGAAACCGGTTACTGCCAACGAATGGTTTAACCTAGAAGAACGAAATTTGGTGAGCCAAGTGGGATTGGTGTACTGATCTTTGCCTGAAAGTTTCATCAAGATTGGGTGAAAAAGTGTGTGCTGAGATTTCAGGCAACTCGTAGTTTTTTGGAAGCTTGGCAGGCCCTTTCCATGAAAGTGATTCTCGCCAGTCTCTGCTTAGGGCTACATCAACAGCAAACAAACCATAGAGATAGATCTTGAAACTGCTTTATTGTGTCAAGTTTCAAAGAGCTAGCACAAACCGTGTTTGATTTAGAGTTCCAAATACATGTATCCCTATAGGAGAAAACAGAGTGAAACCTCAAAATGAAACCGGTTACTGCTAACGAACGGTTTAACCTAGAAGAACAAAATTTGGTGAGCCAAGTGGGATTGGTGTACTGATCATTACCTGAAAGTATCATCAAGATTGGGTGAAAAAGTGTGTGCTGAGATTTCAGGCAACTCGTAGTTTTTTGGAAGCTTGGCAGGCCCTTTCCATGGAAGTGATTTTCGCCAGTCTCTGCTTAGGGCTACATCAACAGCAAACAAACCATAGAGATAGAACTTGAAACTGCTTTATTGTGTCAAGTTTCAAAGAGCTAGCACAAACCGTGTTTGATTTAGAGTTCCAAATACATGTATCCCTATAGGAGAAAACAGAGTGAAACCTCAAAATGGAACCGGTTACTGCCAACGAACGGTTTAACCTAGAAGAACGAAATTTGGCGAGCCAAGTGGGATTGGTGTACTGATCATTACCTGAAAGTTTCATGAAGATTGGGTGAAAAAGTGTGTGCTGAGATTTCAGGCAACTCATAGTTTTTTGGAAGCTTGGCAGGCCCTTTCCATGAAAGTGATTCTCACCAGTCTCTGCTTAGGGCTACATCAACAGCAAACAAACCATAGAGATAGAACTTGAAACCGCTTTATTGTGCCAAGTTTCAAAGAGCTAGCACAAACCGTGTTTGTTTTAGAGTTCCAAATACATGTATCCCTATAGGAGAAAACAGAGTGAAACCTCAAAATGAAACCGGTTACTGCCAACGAATGGTTTAACCTAGAAGAACGAAATTTGGTGAGCCAAGTGGGATTGGTGTACTGATCTTTGCCTGAAAGTTTCATCAAGATTGGGTGAAAAAGTGTGTGCTGAGATTTCAGGCAACTCGTAGTTTTTTGGAAGCTTGGCAGGCCCTTTCCATGAAAGTGATTCTCGCCAGTCTCTGCTTAGGGCTACATCAACAGCAAACAAACCATAGAGATAGATCTTGAAACTGCTTTATTGTGTCAAGTTTCAAAGAGCTAGCACAAACCGTGTTTGATTTAGAGTTCCAAATACATGTATCCCTATAGGAGAAAACAGAGTGAAACCTCAAAATGAAACCGGTTACTGCTAACGAACGGTTTAACCTAGAAGAACAAAATTTGGTGAGCCAAGTGGGATTGGTGTACTGATCATTACCTGAAAGTTTCATCAAGATTGGGTGAAAAAGTGTGTGCTGAGATTTCAGGCAACTCGTAGTTTTTTGGAAGCTTGGCAGGCCCTTTCCATGAAAGTGATTCTCGCCAGTCTCTGCTTAGGGCTACATCAACAGCAAACAAACCATAGAGATAGAACTTGAAACTGCTTTATTGTGTCAAGTTTCAAAGAGCTAGCACAAACCGTGTTTGATTTAGAGTTCCAAATACATGTATCCCTTTGGAGAAAACAGAGTGAAACCTCAAAATGAAACCGTTTACTGCCAACGAATGGTTTAACCTAGAAGAACAAAATTTGGCGAGCCAAGTGGGATTGGTGTACTGATCATTACCTGAAAGATTCATCAAGATTGGGTGAAAAAGTGTGTGCTGAGATTTCAGGAAACTCGTAGTTTTTGGAAGCTTGGCAGGCCCTTTCCATGAAAGTGATTCTCGCCAGTCTCTGCTTAGGGCTACATCAACAGCAAACAAACCATGGACATGGAACGTGAAACTGTTTTATTGTGTCAAGTTTCAAAGAGCTAGCACAAACCGCGTTTGATTTACACTTCCAAATACATGTATCCCTATAGGAGAAAACAGAGTGAAACCTCAAAATGAAACCAGTTACTGCCAACGAACGGTTTAACCTAGAAGAACAAAATTTGGCGAGCCAAGTGGGATTGGTGTACTGATCATTACCTGCAAGTTTCATCAAGATTGGGTGAAAAAGTGTGTGCTGAGATTTCAGGCAACTCGTAGTTTTTTGGAAGCTTGGCAGGCCCTTTCCATGAAAGTGATTCTCGCCAGTCTCTGCTTAGGGCTACATCAACAGCAAACAAACCATAGAGATAGAACTTGAAACTGCTTTATTGTGTCAAGTTTCAAAGAGCTAGCACACACCGTGTTTGATTTAGATTTCCAAATACATGTATCCCTATAGGAGAAAACAGAGTGAAACCTCAAAATGAAACCGGTTACTGCCAACGAACGGTTTAACCTAGAAGAACGAAATTTGGCGAGCCAAGTGGGATTGGTGTACTGATCATTACCTGAAAGTTTCATGAAGATTGGGTGAAAAAGTGTGTGCTGAGATTTCAGGAAACTCGTAGTTTTTTGGAAGCTTGGCAGGCCCTTTCCATGAAAGTGATTCTCGCCAGTCTCTGATTAGGGCTACATCAACAGCAAACAAACCATAGAGATAGAACTTGAAACTGCTTTATTGTGTCAAGTTTCAAAGAGCTAGCACAAACCGAGTTTGATTTAGAGTTCCAAATACATGTATCCCTATAGAAGAAAACAGAGTGAAACCTCAAAATGAAACCGGTTACTGCCAACGAACGGTTTAACCTAGAAGATCGAAATTTGGCGAGCCAAGTGGGATTGGTGTACTGATCATTACCTGAAAGTTTCATCAAGATTGGGTGAAAAAGTGTGTGCTGAGATTTCAGGCAACTCGTAGTTTTTTGGAAGCTTGGCAGGCCCTTTCCATGAAAGTGATTCTCGCCAGTCTCTGCTTAGGGCTACATCAACAGCAAACAAACCATAGAGATAGAACTTGAAACTGCTTTATTGTGTCAAGTTTCAAAGAGCTAGCACAAACCGTGTTTGATTTAGAGTTCCAAATACATGTATCCCTATAGGAGAAAACAGAGTGAAACCTCAAAATGAAACCGGTTACTGCCAACGAACGGTGTAACCTAGAAGAACGAAATTTGGCGAGCCAAGTGGGATTGGTGTACTGATCATTACCTGAAAGTTTCATCAAGATTGGGTGAAAAAGTGTGTGCTGAGATTTCAGGCAACTCGTAGTTTTTTGGAAGCTTGGCAGGCCCTTTCAATGAAAGTGATTCTCGCCAGTCTCTGCTTAGGGCTACATCAACAGCAAACAAACCATAGAGATAGAACTTGAAACTGCTTTATTGTGTCAAGTTTCAAAGAGCTAGCACAAACCGTGTTTGATTTAGAGTTCCAAATACATGTATCCCTATAGGAGAAAACAGAGTGAAACCTCAAAATGAAACCGGTTACTGCCAACGAACGGTGTAACCTAGAAGAACGAAATTTGGCGAGCCAAGTGGGATTGGTGTACTGATCATTACCTGAAAGTTTCATCACGATTGGGTGAAAAAGTGTGTGCTGAGATTTCAGGCAACTCGTAGTTTTTTGGAAGCTTGGCAGGCCCTTTCCATGAACGTGATTCTCGCCAGTCTCTGCTTAGGTCTACATCAACAGCAAACAAACCATAGAGATAGAACTTGAAACTGCTTTATTGTGTCAAGTTTCAAAGAGCTAGCAGAAACCTCGTTTGATTTCGAGTTCCAAATACATGTATCCCTATAGGAGAAAACAGAGTGAAACCTCAAAATGAAACCGGTTACTGCCAACGAATGGTTTAACACAGAAGAACGAAATTTGGCGAGCCAAGTGGGATTGGTGTACTGATCATTACCTGCAAGTTTCATCAAGATTGGGTGAAAAAGTGTGTGCTGAGATTTCAGGCAACTCGTAGTTTTTTGGAAGCTTGGCAGGCCCTTTCCATGAAAGTGATTCTCGCCAGTCTCTGCTTAGGGCTACATCAACAAGAAAAACCATAGAGATAGAACTTGAAACTGCTTTATTGTGTCAAGTTTCAAAGAGCTAGCACAAACCGTGTTTGATTTAGAGTTCCAAATACATGTATCCCTATAGGAGAAAACAGAGTGAATCCTCAAAATGAAACCGGTTACTGCCAATGAACGGTTTAACCTAGAAGAACGAAATTTGGCGAGCCAAGTGGGATTGGTGTACTGATCATTACCTGAAAGTTTCATCAAGATTGGGTGAAAAAGTGTGTGCTGAGATTTAAGGCAACTCGTAGTTTTTTGGAAGCTTGGCAGGCCCTTTCCATGAAAGTGATTCTCGCCAGTCTCTGCTTAGGACTACATCAACAGCAAACAAACCATAGAGATAGAACTTGAAACTGCTTTATTGTGTCAAGTTTCAAAGAGCTAGCACAAACCGTGTTTGATTTAGAGTTCCAAATACATGTATCCCTATAGGAGAAAACAGAGTGAAACCTCAAAATGAAACCGGTTACTGACAACGAACGGTTTAACCTAGAAGAACGAAATTTGGCGAGCCAAGTGGGATTGGTGTACTGATCATTACCTGAAAGTTTCATCAAGATTGGGTGAAAAAGTGTGTGCTGAGATTTCAGGCAACTCGTAGTTTTTTGGAAGCTTGGCAGGCCCTTTCCATGAAAGTGATTCTCGCCAGTCTCTGCTTAGGGCTACATCAACAGCAAACAAACCATAGAGATAGAACTTGAAACTGCTTTATTGTGTCAAGTTTCAAAGAGCTAGCACACACCGTGTTTGATTTAGAGTTCCAAATACATGTATCCCTATAGGAGAAAACACAGTGAAACCTCAAAATGAAACCTGTTACAGCCAACGAACGGTTTAACCTAGAAGAACGAAATTTGGCGAGCCAAGTGGGATTGGTGTACTGATCATTACCTGAAAGTATCATCAAGATTGGGTGAAAAAGTGTGTGCTGAGATTTCAGGCAACTCGTAGTTTTTTGGAGCTTGGCAGGCCCTTTCCATGGAAGTGATTTTCGCCAGTCTCTGCTTAGGGCTACATCAACAGCAAACAAACCATAGAGATAGAACTTGAAACTGCTTTATTGTGTCAAGTTTCAAAGAGCTAGCACAAACCGTGTTTGATTTAGAGTTCCAAATACATGTATCCCTATAGGAGAAAACAGAGTGAAACCTCAAAATGAAACCGGTTACTGCCAACGAACGGTTTAACCAAGAAGAACGAAATTTGGCGAGCCAAGTGGGATTGGTGTACTGATCATTACCTGCAAGTTTCATCAAGATTGGGTGAAAAAGTGTGTGCTGAGATTTCAGGCAACTCGTAGTTTTTTGGAAGCTTGGCAGGCCCTTTCCATGAAAGTGATTCTCGCCAGTCTCTGCTTAGGGCTACATCAACAGCAAACAAACCATAGAGATAGAACTTGAAACTGCTTTATTGTGTCAAGTTTCAAAGAGCTAGCACAAACCGTGTTTGATTTAGAGTTCCAAATACATGTATCCCTATAGGAGAAAACAGAGTGAAACCTCAAAATGGAACCGGTTACTGCCAACGAACGGTTTAACCTAGAAGAACGAAATTTGGCGAGCCAAGTGGGATTGGTGTACTGATCATTACCTGAAAGTTTCATGAAGATTGGGTGAAAAAGTGTGTGCTGAGATTTCAGGCAACTCATAGTTTTTTGGAAGCTTGGCAGGCCCTTTCCATGAAAGTGATTCTCACCAGTCTCTGCTTAGGGCTACATCAACAGCAAACAAACCATAGAGATAGAACTTGAAACCGCTTTATTGTGCCAAGTTTCAAAGAGCTAGCACAAACCGTGTTTGTTTTAGAGTTCCAAATACATGTATCCCTATAGGAGAAAACAGAGTGAAACCTCAAAATGAAACCGGTTACTGCCAACGAATGGTTTAACCTAGAAGAACGAAATTTGGTGAGCCAAGTGGGATTGGTGTACTGATCTTTGCCTGAAAGTTTCATCAAGATTGGGTGAAAAAGTGTGTGCTGAGATTTCAGGCAACTCGTAGTTTTTTGGAAGCTTGGCAGGCCCTTTCCATGAAAGTGATTCTCGCCAGTCTCTGCTTAGGGCTACATCAACAGCAAAAAAACCATAGAGATAGAACTTGAAACTGCTTTATTGTGTCAAGTTTCAAAGAGCTAGCACAAACCGTGTTTGATTTAGAGTTCCAAATACATGTATCCCTATAGGAGAAAACAGAGTGAAACCTCAAAATTAAACCGGTTACTGCCAACGAACGGTTTAACCTAGAAGAACGAAATTTGGTGAGCCAAGTGGGATTGGTGTACTGATCATTACATGAAAGTTTCATCAAGATTGGGTGAAAAAGTGTGTGCTGAGATTTCAGGCAACTCGTAGTTTTTTGGAAGCTTGGCAGGCCCTTTCCATGAAAGTGATTCTCGCCAGTCTCTGCTTAGGGCTACATCAACAGCAAACAAACCATAGAGATAGAACTTGAAACTGCTTTATTGTGTCAAGTTTCAAAGAGCTAGCACAAACCGTGTTTGATTTAGAGTTCCAAATACATGTATCCCTTTGGAGAAAACAGAGTGAAACCTCAAAATGAAACCGTTTACTGCCAACGAATGGTTTAACCTAGAAGAACAAAATTTGGCGAGCCAAGTATGATTGGTGTACTGATCATTACCTGAAAGTTTCATCAAGATTGGGTGAAAAAGTGTGTGCTGAGATTTCAGGAAACTCGTAGTTTTTGGAAGCTTGGCAGGCCCTTTCCATGAAAGTGATTCTCGCCAGTCTCTGCTTAGGGCTACATCAACAGCAAACAAACCATGGACATGGAACGTGAAACTGTTTTATTGTGTCAAGTTTCAACGAGCTAGCACAAACCGCGTTTGATTTACACTTCCAAATACATGTATCCCTATAGGAGAAAACAGAGTGAAACCTCAAAATGAAACCGGTTACTGCTAATGAACGGTTTAACCTAGAAGAACGAAATTTGGCGATCCAAGTGGGATTGGTGTACTGATCATTACCTGAAAGTTTCATCAAGATTGGGTGAAAAAGTGTGTGCTGAGATTTCAGGCAACTCGTAGTTTTTTGGAAGCTTGGCAGGCCCTTTCCATGAAAGTGATTCTCGCCAGTTTCTGCTTAGGGCTACATCAACAGCAAACAAACCATAGAGATAGAACTTGAAACCGATTTATTGTGCCAAGTTTCAAAGAGCTAGCACAAACCGTGTTTGATTTAGAGTTCCAAATACATGTATCCCTATAGGAGAAAACAGAGTGAAACCTCAAAATGAAACCGGTTACTGCCAACGAATGGTTTAACCTAGAAGAACGAAATTTGGTGAGCCAAGTGGGATTGGTGTACTGATCATTACCTGCAAGTTTCATCAAGATTGGGTGAAAAAGTGTGTGCTGAGATTTCAGGCAACTCATAGTTTTTTGGAAGCTTGGCAGGCCCTTTCCATGAAAGTGATTCTCGCCAGTCTCTGCTTAGGGCTACATCAACAGCAAACAAACCATAGAGATAGAACTTGAAACTGCTTTATTGTGTCAAGTTTCAAAGAGCTAGCACAAACCGCGTTTGATTTAGAGTTCCAAATACATGTATCCCTATAGGAGAAAACAGAGTGAAACCTCAAAATGAAACCAGTTACTGCCAACGAACGGTTTAACCTAGAAGAACGAAATTTGGCGAGCAAAGTGGGATTGGTGTACTGATCATTACCTGAAAGTTTCATCAAGATTGGTTGAAAAAGTGTGTGCTGAGATTTCAGGCAACTCGTAGTTTTTTGGAAGCTTGGCAGGCCCTTTCCATGAAAGTGATTCTCGCCAGTCTCTGCTTAGGGCTACATCAACAGCAAACAAACCATGGACATGGAACTTGAAACTGCTTTATTGTGTCAAGTTTCAAAGAGCTAGCACAAACCGCGTTTGATTTACACTTCCAAATACATGTATCCCTATAGGAGAAAACAGAGTGAAACCTCAAAATGAAACCGGTTACTGCAAATGAACGGTTTAACCTAGAAGAACGAAATTTGGCGAGCCAAGTGGGATTGGTGTACTGATCATTACCTGAAAGTTTCATCACGATTGGGTGAAAAAGTGTGTGCTGAGATTTCAGGCAACTCGTAGTTTTTTGGAAGCTTGGCAGGCCCTTTCCATGAACGTGATTCTCGCCAGTCTCTGCTTAGGTCTACATCAACAGCAAACAAACCATAGAGATAGAACTTGAAACTGCTTTATTGTGTCAAGTTTCAAAGAGCTAGCAGAAACCTCGTTTGATTTCGAGTTCCAAATACATGTATCCCTATAGGAGAAAACAGAGTGAAACCTCAAAATGAAACCGGTTACTGCCAACGAATGGTTTAACACAGAAGAACGAAATTTGGCGAGCCAAGTGGGATTGGTGTACTGATCATTACCTGCAAGTTTCATCAAGATTGGGTGAAAAAGTGTGTGCTGAGATTTCAGGCAACTCGTAGTTTTTTGGAAGCTTGGCAGGCCCTTTCCATGAAAGTGATTCTCGCCAGTCTCTGCTTAGGGCTACATCAACAAGAAAAACCATAGAGATAGAACTTGAAACTGCTTTATTGTGTCAAGTTTCAAAGAGCTAGCACAAACCGTGTTTGATTTAGAGTTCCAAATACATGTATCCCTATAGGAGAAAACAGAGTGAATCCTCAAAATGAAACCGGTTACTGCCAATGAACGGTTTAACCTAGAAGAACGAAATTTGGCGAGCCAAGTGGGATTGGTGTACTGATCATTACCTGAAAGTTTCATCAAGATTGGGTGAAAAAGTGTGTGCTGAGATTTAAGGCAACTCGTAGTTTTTTGGAAGCTTGGCAGGCCCTTTCCATGAAAGTGATTCTCGCCAGTCTCTGCTTAGGACTACATCAACAGCAAACAAACCATAGAGATAGAACTTGAAACTGCTTTATTGTGTCAAGTTTCAAAGAGCTAGCACAAACCGTGTTTGATTTAGAGTTCCAAATACATGTATCCCTATAGGAGAAAACAGAGTGAAACCTCAAAATGAAACCGGTTACTGACAACGAACGGTTTAACCTAGAAGAACGAAATTTGGCGAGCCAAGTGGGATTGGTGTACTGATCATTACCTGCAAGTTTCATCAAGATTGGGTGAAAAAGTGTGTGCTGAGATTTCAGGCAACTCGTAGTTTTTTGGAAGCTTGGCAGGCCCTTTCCATGAAAGTGATTCTCGCCAGTCTCTGCTTAGGGCTACATCAACAGCAAACAAACCATAGAGATAGAACTTGAAACTGCTTTATTGTGTCAAGTTTCAAAGAGCTAGCACACACCGTGTTTGATTTAGAGTTCCAAATACATGTATCCCTATAGGAGAAAACACAGTGAAACCTCAAAATGAAACCTGTTACAGCCAACGAACGGTTTAACCTAGAAGAACGAAATTTGGCGAGCCAAGTGGGATTGGTGTACTGATCATTACCTGAAAGTATCATCAAGATTGGGTGAAAAAGTGTGTGCTGAGATTTCAGGCAACTCGTAGTTTTTTGGAAGCTTGGCAGGCCCTTTCCATGGAAGTGATTTTCGCCAGTCTCTGCTTAGGGCTACATCAACAGCAAACAAACCATAGAGATAGAACTTGAAACTGCTTTATTGTGTCAAGTTTCAAAGAGCTAGCACAAACCGTGTTTGATTTAGAGTTCCAAATACATGTATCCCTATAGGAGAAAACAGAGTGAAACCTCAAAATGAAACCGGTTACTGCCAACGAACGGTTTAACCAAGAAGAACGAAATTTGGCGAGCCAAGTGGGATTGGTGTACTGATCATTACCTGCAAGTTTCATCAAGATTGGGTGAAAAAGTGTGTGCTGAGATTTCAGGCAACTCGTAGTTTTTTGGAAGCTTGGCAGGCCCTTTCCATGAAAGTGATTCTCGCCAGTCTCTGCTTAGGGCTACATCAACAGCAAACAAACCATAGAGATAGAACTTGAAACTGCTTTATTGTGTCAAGTTTCAAAGAGCTAGCACAAACCGTGTTTGATTTAGAGTTCCAAATACATGTATCCCTATAGGAGAAAACAGAGTGAAACCTCAAAATGAAACCGGTTACTGCCAACGAACGGTTTAACCTAGAAGAACGAAATTTGGTGAGCCAAGTGGGATTGGTGTACTGATCATTACATGAAAGTTTCATCAAGATTGGGTGAAAAAGTGTGTGCTGAGATTTCAGGCAACTCGTAGTTTTTTGGAAGCTTGGCAGGCCCTTTCCATGAAAGTGATTCTCGCCAGTCTCTGCTTAGGGCTACATCAACAGCAAACAAACCATAGAGATAGAACTTGAAACTGCTTTATTGTGTCAAGTTTCAAAGAGCTAGCACAAACCGTGTTTGATTTAGAGTTCCAAATACATGTATCCCTTTGGAGAAAACAGAGTGAAACCTCAAAATGAAACCGTTTACTGCCAACGAATGGTTTAACCTAGAAGAACAAAATTTGGCGAGCCAAGTGTGATTGGTGTACTGATCATTACCTGAAAGTTTCATCAAGATTGGGTGAAAAAGTGTGTGCTGAGATTTCAGGAAACTCATAGTTTTTGGAAGCTTGGCAGGCCCTTTCCATGAAAGTGATTCTCGCCAGTCTCTGCTTAGGGCTACATCAACAGCAAACAAACCATGGACATGGAACGTGAAACTGTTTTATTGTGTCAAGTTTCAACGAGCTAGCACAAACCGCGTTTGATTTACACTTCCAAATACATGTATCCCTATAGGAGAAAACAGAGTGAAACCTCAAAATGAAACCGGTTACTGCTAATGAACGGTTTAACCTAGAAGAACGAAATTTGGCGATCCAAGTGGGATTGGTGTACTGATCATTACCTGAAAGTTTCATCAAGATTGGGTGAAAAAGTGTGTGCTGAGATTTCAGGCAACTCGTAGTTTTTTGGAAGCTTGGCAGGCCCTTTCCATGAAAGTGATTCTCGCCAGTTTCTGCTTAGGGCTACATCAACAGCAAACAAACCATAGAGATAGAACTTGAAACCGATTTATTGTGCCAAGTTTCAAAGAGCTAGCACAAACCGTGTTTGATTTAGAGTTCCAAATACATGTATCCCTATAGGAGAAAACAGAGTGAAACCTCAAAATGAAACCGGTTACTGCCAACGAATGGTTTAACCTAGAAGAACGAAATTTGGTGAGCCAAGTGGGATTGGTGTACTGATCATTACCTGCAAGTTTCATCAAGATTGGGTGAAAAAGTGTGTGCTGAGATTTCAGGCAACTCATAGTTTTTTGGAAGCTTGGCAGGCCCTTTCCATGAAAGTGATTCTCGCCAGTCTCTGCTTAGGGCTACATCAACAGCAAACAAACCATAGAGATAGAACTTGAAACTGCTTTATTGTGTCAAGTTTCAAAGAGCTAGCACAAACCGTGTTTGATTTAGAGTTCCAAATACATGTATCCCTATAGGAGAAAACAGAGTGAAACCTCAAAATGAAACCAGTTACTGCCAACGAACGGTTTAACCTAGAAGAACGAAATTTGGCGAGCAAAGTGGGATTGGTGTACTGATCATTACCTGAAAGTTTCATCAAGATTGGTTGAAAAAGTGTGTGCTGAGATTTCAGGCAACTCGTAGTTTTTTGGAAGCTTGGCAGGCCCTTTCCATGAAAGTGATTCTCGCCAGTCTCTGCTTAGGGCTAAATCAACAGCAAACAAACCATGGACATGGAACTTGAAACTGCTTTATTGTGTCAAGTTTCAAAGAGCTAGCACAAACCGCGTTTGATTTACACTTCCAAATACATGTATCCCTATAGGAGAAAACAGAGTGAAACCTCAAAATGAAACCGGTTACTGCAAATGAACGGTTTAACCTAGAAGAACGAAATTTGGCGAGCCAAGTGGGATTGGTGTACTGATCATTACCTAAAAGTTTCATCAAGATTGGGTGAAAAAGTGTGTGCTGAGATTTCAGGCAACTCGTAGTTTTTTGGAAGCTTGGCAGGCCCTTTCCATGAAAGTGATTCTCGCCAGTCTCTGCTTAGGGCTACATCAACAGCAAACAAACCATAGAGATAGAACTTGAAACTGCTTTATTGTGTCAAGTTTCAAAGAGCTAGCACACACCGTGTTTGATTTAGAGTTCCAAATACATGTATCCCTATAGGAGAAAACACAGTGAAACCTCAAAATGAAACCTGTTACAGCCAACGAACGGTTTAACCTAGAAGAACGAAATTTGGCGAGCCAAGTGGGATTGGTGTACTGATCATTACCTGAAAGTATCATCAAGATTGGGTGAAAAAGTGTGTGCTGAGATTTCAGGCAACTCGTAGTTTTTTGGAAGCTTGGCAGGCCCTTTCCATGGAAGTGATTTTCGCCAGTCTCTGCTTAGGGCTACATCAACAGCAAACAAACCATAGAGATAGAACTTGAAACTGCTTTATTGTGTCAAGTTTCAAAGAGCTAGCACAAACCGTGTTTGATTTAGAGTTCCAAATACATGTATCCCTATAGGAGAAAACAGAGTGAAACCTCAAAATGAAACCGGTTACTGCCAACGAACGGTTTAACCAAGAAGAACGAAATTTGGCGAGCCAAGTGGGATTGGTGTACTGATCATTACCTGCAAGTTTCATCAAGATTGGGTGAAAAAGTGTGTGCTGAGATTTCAGGCAACTCGTAGTTTTTTGGAAGCTTGGCAGGCCCTTTCCATGAAAGTGATTCTCGCCAGTCTCTGCTTAGGGCTACATCAACAGCAAACAAACCATAGAGATAGAACTTGAAACTGCTTTATTGTGTCAAGTTTCAAAGAGCTAGCACAAACCGTGTTTGATTTAGAGTTCCAAATACATGTATCCCTATAGGAGAAAACAGAGTGAAACCTCAAAATGGAACCGGTTACTGCCAACGAACGGTTTAACCTAGAAGAACGAAATTTGGCGAGCCAAGTGGGATTGGTGTACTGATCATTACCTGAAAGTTTCATGAAGATTGGGTGAAAAAGTGTGTGCTGAGATTTCAGGCAACTCATAGTTTTTTGGAAGCTTGGCAGGCCCTTTCCATGAAAGTGATTCTCACCAGTCTCTGCTTAGGGCTACATCAACAGCAAACAAACCATAGAGATAGAACTTGAAACCGCTTTATTGTGCAAAGTTTCAAAGAGCTAGCACAAACCGTGTTTGTTTTAGAGTTCCAAATACATGTATCCCTATAGGAGAAAACAGAGTGAAACCTCAAAATGAAACGGTTACTGCCAACGAATGGTTTAAACCTAGAAGAACGAAATTTGGTGAGCCAAGTGGGATTGGTGTACTGATCTTTGCCTGAAAGTTTCATCAAGATTGGGTGAAAAAGTGTGTGCTGAGATTTCAGGCAACTCGTAGTTTTTTGGAAGCTTGGCAGGCCCTTTCCATGAAAGTGATTCTCGCCAGTCTCTGCTTAGGGCTACATCAACAGCAAAAAAACCATAGAGATAGAACTTGAAACTGCTTTATTGTGTCAAGTTTCAAAGAGCTAGCACAAACCGTGTTTGATTTAGAGTTCCAAATACATGTATCCCTATAGGAGAAAACAGAGTGAAACCTCAAAATTAAACCGGTTACTGCCAACGAACGGTTTAACCTAGAAGAACGAAATTTGGTGAGCCAAGTGGGATTGGTGTACTGATCATTACATGAAAGTTTCATCAAGATTGGGTGAAAAAGTGTGTGCTGAGATTTCAGGCAACTCGTAGTTTTTTGGAAGCTTGGCAGGCCCTTTCCATGAAAGTGATTCTCGCCAGTCTCTGCTTAGGGCTACATCAACAGCAAACAAACCATAGAGATAGAACTTGAAACTGCTTTATTGTGTCAAGTTTCAAAGAGCTAGCACAAACCGTGTTTGATTTAGAGTTCCAAATACATGTATCCCTTTGGAGAAAACAGAGTGAAACCTCAAAATGAAACCGTTTACTGCCAACGAATGGTTTAACCTAGAAGAACAAAATTTGGCGAGCCAAGTGTGATTGGTGTACTGATCATTACCTGAAAGTTTCATCAAGATTGGGTGAAAAAGTGTGTGCTGAGATTTCAGGAAACTCGTAGTTTTTGGAAGCTTGGCAGGCCCTTTCCATGAAAGTGATTCTCGCCAGTCTCTGCTTAGGGCTACATCAACAGCAAACAAACCATGGACATGGAACGTGAAACTGTTTTATTGTGTCAAGTTTCAACGAGCTAGCACAAACCGCGTTTGATTTACACTTCCAAATACATGTATCCCTATAGGAGAAAACAGAGTGAAACCTCAAAATGAAACCGGTTACTGCTAATGAACGGTTTAACCTAGAAGAACGAAATTTGGCGATCCAAGTGGGATTGGTGTACTGATCATTACCTGAAAGTTTCATCAAGATTGGGTGAAAAAGTGTGTGCTGAGATTTCAGGCAACTCGTAGTTTTTTGGAAGCTTGGCAGGCCCTTTCCATGAAAGTGATTCTCGCCAGTTTCTGCTTAGGGCTACATCAACAGCAAACAAACCATAGAGATAGAACTTGAAACCGATTTATTGTGCCAAGTTTCAAAGAGCTAGCACAAACCGTGTTTGATTTAGAGTTCCAAATACATGTATCCCTATAGGAGAAAACAGAGTGAAACCTCAAAATGAAACCGGTTACTGCCAACGAATGGTTTAACCTAGAAGAACGAAATTTGGTGAGCCAAGTGGGATTGGTGTACTGATCATTACCTGAAAGTTTCATCAAGATTGGGTGAAAAAGTGTGTGCTGAGATTTCAGGCAACTCATAGTTTTTTGGAAGCTTGGCAGGCCCTTTCCATGAAAGTGATTCTCGCCAGTCTCTGCTTAGGGCTACATCAACAGCAAACAAACCATAGAGATAGAACTTGAAACTGCTTTATTGTGTCAAGTTTCAAAGAGCTAGCACAAACCGCGTTTGATTTAGAGTTCCAAATACATGTATCCCTATAGGAGAAAACAGAGTGAAACCTCAAAATGAAACCAGTTACTGCCAACGAACGGTTTAACCTAGAAGAACGAAATTTGGCGAGCAAAGTGGGATTGGTGTACTGATCATTACCTGAAAGTTTCATCAAGATTGGTTGAAAAAGTGTGTGCTGAGATTTCAGGCAACTCGTAGTTTTTTGGAAGCTTGGCAGGCCCTTTCCATGAAAGTGATTCTCGCCAGTCTCTGCTTAGGGCTACATCAACAGCAAACAAACCATGGACATGGAACTTGAAACTGCTTTATTGTGTCAAGTTTCAAAGAGCTAGCACAAACCGCGTTTGATTTACACTTCCAAATACATGTATCCCTATAGGAGAAAACAGAGTGAAACCTCAAAATGAAACCGGTTACTGCAAATGAACGGTTTAACCTAGAAGAACGAAATTTGGCGAGCCAAGTGGGATTGGTGTACTGATCATTACCTAAAAGTTTCATCAAGATTGGTGAAAAAGTGTGTGCTGAGATTTCAGGCAACTCGTAGTTTTTTGGAAGATTGGCAGGCCCTTTCCATGAAAGTGATTCTCGCCAGTCTCTGCTTAGGGCTACATCAACAGCAAACAAACCATAGAGATAGATCTTGAAACTGCTTTATTGTGTCAAGTTTCAAAGAGCTAGCACAAACCGTGTTTGATTTAGAGTTCCAAATACATGTATCCCTATAGGAGAAAACAGAGTGAAACCTCAAAATGAAACCGGTTACTGCTAACGAACGGTTTAACCTAGAAGAACGAAATTTGGTGAGCCAAGTGGGATTGGTGTACTGATCATTACCTGAAAGTTTCATCAAGATTGGGTGAAAAAGTGTGTGCTGAGATTTCAGGCAACTCGTAGTTTTTTGGAAGCTTGGCAGGCCCTTTCCATGAAAGTGATTCTCGCCAGTCTCTGCTTAGGGCTACATCAACAGCAAACAAACCATAGAGATAGAACTTGAAACTGCTTTATTGTGTCAAGTTTCAAAGAGCTAGCACAAACCGTGTTTGATTTAGAGTTCCAAATACATGTATCCCTTTGGAGAAAACAGAGTGAAACCTCAAAATGAAACCGTTTACTGCCAACGAATGGTTTAACCTAGATGAACAAAATTTGGCGAGCCAAGCTGGATTGTTGTACTGATCATTACCTGAAAGTTTCATCAAGATTGGGTGAAAAAGTGTGTGCTGAGATTTCAGGAAACTCGTAGTTTTTGGAAGCTTGGCAGGCCCTTTCCATGAAAGTGATTCTCGCCAGTCTCTGCTTAGGGCTACATCAACAGCAAACAAACCATGGACATGGAACGTGAAACTGTTTTATTGTGTCAAGTTTCAAAGAGCTAGCACAAACCGCGTTTGATTTACACTTCCAAATACATGTATCCCTATAGGAGAAAACAGAGTGAAACCTCAAAATGAAACCGGTTACTGCTAATGAACGGTTTAACCTAGAAGAACGAAATTTGGCGAGCCAAGTGGGATTGGTGTACTGATCATTACCTGAAAGTTTCATCAAGATTGGGTGAAAAAGTGTGTGCTGAGATTTCAGGCAACTCGTAGTTTTTTGGAAGCTTGGCAGGCCCTTTCCATGAAAGTGATTCTCGCCAGTCTCTGCTTAGGGCTACATCAACAGCAAACAAACCATAGAGATAGAACTTGAAACTGCTTTATTGTGTCAAGTTTCAAAGAGCTAGCACAAACCGCGTTTGATTTCGAGTTCCAAATACATGTATCCCTATAGGAGAAAACAGAGTGAAACCTCAAAATGAAACCGGTTACTGCCAATGAACGGTTTAACCTAGAAGAACGAAATTTGGCGATCCAAGTGGGATTGGTGTACTGATCATAACCTGAAAGTTTCATCAAGATTGGGTGAAAAAGTGTGTGCTGAGATTTCAGGCAACTCGTAGTTTTTTGGAAGCTTGGCAGGCCCTTTCCATGAAAGTGATCCTCGCCAGTCTCTGCTTAGGGCTACATCACAGCAAACAAACCATAGAGATAGAACTTGAAACTGCTTTATTGTGTCAAGTTTCAAAGAGCTAGCAAAAACCGTGTTTGATTTAGAGTTCCAAATACATGTATCCCTATAGGAGAAAACACAGTGAAACCTCAAAATGAAACCGGTTACAGCCAACGAACGGTTTAACCTAGAAGAACGAAATTTGGGGAGCCAAGTGGGATTGGTGTACTGATCATTACCTGAAAGTATCATCAAGATTGGGTGAAAAAGTGTTTGCTGAGATTTCAGGCAACTCGTAGTTTTTTGGAATTTTGGCAGGCCCTTTCCATGAAAGTGATTCTCGCCAATCTCTGCTTAGGGCTACATCAACAGCAAATAAACCATAGAGATAGAACTTGAAACTGCTTTATTGTGTCAAGTTTCAAAGAGTTAGCACAAACCGTGTTTGATTTAGAGTTCCAAATACATGTATCCCTCTAGGAGAAAAGAGAGTGAAACCTCAAAATGAAACCGGTTACTGCCAACGAACGGTTTAACCTAGAAGAACGAAATTTGGCGAGCCAAGTAGGATTGGTGTACTGATCATTACCTGAATGTTTCATCAAGATTGGGTGAAAAAGTGTGTGCTAAGATTTCAGGCAACTCGTAGTTTTTTGGAAGCTTGGCAGGCCCTTTCCATGAAAGTGATTCTCGCCAGTCTCTGCTTAGGGCTACATCAACAGCAAACAAACCATAGAGATAGAACTTGAAACTGCTTTATTGTGTCAAGTTTCAAAGAGCTAGCACAAACCGTGTTTGATTTAGAGTTCCAAATACATGTATCCCTATAGGAGAAAACAGAGTGAAACCTCAAAATGAAACCGGTTACTGCCAACGAACGGTTTAACCTAGAAGAACGAAATTAGGCGAGCCAAGTGGGATTGGTGTACTGATCATTACCTGAAAGTTTCATCAAGATTGGGTGAAAAAGTGTGTGCTGAGATTTCAGGCAACTCGTAGTTTTTTGGAAGCTTGGCAGGCCCTTTCAATGAAAGTGATTCTCGCCAGTCTCTGCTTAGGGCTACATCAACAGCAAACAAACCATAGAGATAGAACTTGAAACTGCTTTATTGTGTCAAGTTTCAAAGAGCTAGCACAAACCGCGTTTGATTTAGAGTTCCAAATACTTGTATCCCTATAGGAGAAAACAGAGTGAAACCTCAAAATGAAACCGGTTACTGCCAACGAACGGTTTAACCTAGAAGAACGAAATTTGGCGAGCCAATTGGAATTGGTGTACTGATCATTACCTGAAACTTTCATCAAGATTGGGTGAAAAAGTGTGTGCTGAGATTTCAGGCAACTCGTAGTTTTTTGGAAGCTTGGCAGGCCCTTTCCATGAAAGTGATTCTCGCCAGTCTCTGCTTAGTTCTACATCAACAGCAAACAAACCATAGAGATAGAACTTGAAACTGCTTTATTGTGTCAAGTTTCAAAGAGCTAGCAGAAACCTCGTTTGATTTCGAGTTCCAAATACATGTATCCCTATAGGAGAAAACAGAGTGAAACCTCAAAATGAAACCGGTTACTGCCAACGAATGGTTTAACACAGAAGAACGAAATTTGGCGAGCCAAGTGGGATTGGTGTACTGATCATTACCTGAAAGTTTCATCAAGATTGGGTGAAAAAGTGTGTGCTGAGATTTCAGGCAACTCGTAGTTTTTTGGAAGCTTGGCAGGCCCTTTCCATGAAAGTGATTCTCGCCAGTCTCTGCTTAGGGCTACATCAACAGCAAAAACCATAGAGATAGAACTTCAAACTGCTTTATTGTGTCAAGTTTCAAAGAGCTAGCACAAACCGTGTTTGATTTAGAGTTCCAAATACATGTATCCCTATAGGAGAAAACAGAGTGAATCCTCAAAATGAAACCGGTTACTGCCAATGAACGGTTTAACATAGAAGAACAAAATTTGGCGAGCCAAGTGGGATTGGTGTACTGATCATTACCTGAAAGTATCATCAAGATTGGGTGAAAAAGTGTTTGCTGAGATTTCAGGCAACTCGTAGTTTTTTGGAAGCTTGGCAGGCCCTTTCCATGGACGTGATTTTCGCCAGTCTCTGCTTAGGGCTACATCAACAGCAAAAACCATAGAGATAGAACTTGAAACTGCTTTATTGTGTCAAGTTTCAAAGAGCTAGCACAAACCGTGTTTGATTTAGAGTTCCAAATACATGTATCCCTATAGGAGAAAACAGAGTGAATCCTCAAAATGAAACCGGTTACTGCCAATGAACGGTTTAACCTAGAAGAACGAAATTTGGCGAGCCAAGTGGGATTGGTGTACTGATCATTACCTGAAAGTTTCATCAAGATTGGGTGAAAAAGTGTGTGCTGAGATTTAAGGAAACTCGTAGTTTTTTGGAAGCTTGGCAGGCCCTTTCCATGAAAGTGATTCTCGCCAGTCTCTGCTTAGGGCTACATCAACAGCAAACAAACCATAGAGATAGAACTTGAAACTGCTTTATTGTGTCAAGTTTCAAAGAGCTAGCACAAACCGAGTTTGATTTAGAGTTCCAAATACATGTATCCCTATAGAAGAAAACAGAGTGAAACCTCAAAATGAAACCGGTTACTGCCAACGAACGGTTTAACCTAGAAGATCGAAATTTGGCAAGCCAAGTGGGATTGGTGTACTGATCATTACCTGAAAGTTTCATCAAGATTGGGTGAAAAAGTGTGTGCTGAGATTTCAGGAAACTCGTAGTTTTTTGGAAGCTTGGCAGGCCCTTTCCATGAAAGTGATTCTCGCCAGTCTCGGCTTAGGGCTACATCAACAGCAAACAAACCATAGATATAGAACTTGAAACTGCTTTATTGTGTCAAGTTTCAAAGAGCTAGCACAAACCGTGTTTGATTTAGAGTTCCAAATACATGTATCCCTATAGGAGAAAACAGAGTGAAACCTCAAAATGAAACCGGTTACTGCCAACGAACGGTTTAACCTAGAAGAACGAAATTTGGCGAGCCAAGTGGGATTGGTGTACTGATCATTACCTGAAAGTTTCATCAAGATTGGGTGAAAAAGTGTGTGCTGAGATTTCAGGCAACTCGTAGTTTTTTGGAAGCTTGGCAGGCCCTTTCCATGAAAGTGATTCTCGCCAGTCTCTGCTTAGGGCTACATCAACAGCAAACAAACCATAGAGACAGAACTTGAAACTGCTTTATTGTGTCAAGTTTCAAAGAGCTAGCGTTTGATTTCGAGTTCCAAATACATGTATCCCTATAGGAGAGAACAGAGTGAAACCTCAAAATGAAACCGGTTCCTGCCAACGAACGGTTTAACCTAGAAGAACGAAATTTGGCGAGCCAAGTGGGATTGGTGTACTGATCATTACCTGAAAGTTTCATCAAGATTGGGTGAAAAAGTGTATGCTGAGATTTCAGGCAACTCGTAGTTTTTTGGAAGCTTGGCAGGCCCTTTCCATGAAAGTGATTCTCGCCAGTCTCTGCTTAGGGCTACATCAACAGCAAACAAACCATAGAGATAGACCTTGAAACTGATTTATTGTGTCAAGTTTCAAAGAGCTAGCACAAACCGTGTTTGATTTAGAGTTCCAAATACATGTATCCCTATAGGAGAAAACACAGTGAAACCTCAAAATGAAACCGGTTACAGCCCAACTAACGGTTTAACCTAGAAGAACGAAATTTGGGGAGCCAAGTGGGATTGGTGTACTGATCATTACCTGATAGTATCATCAAGATTGAGTGAAAAAGTGTCTCCTGAGATTTCAGGCAACTCGTAGTTTTTTGGAAGCTTGGCAGGCCCTTTCCATGAAAGTGATTCTCGCCAGTCTCTGCTTAGGGCTACATCAACAGCAAACAAACTATAGAGATAGAACTTGAAACTGCTTTATTGTGTCAAGTTTCAAAGAGCTAGCACAAACCGCGTTTGATTTAGAGTTCCAAATACATGTGTCCCTATAGGAGAAAACAGAGTGAAACCTCAAAATGAAACCGGTTACTGCCAACGAACGGTTTAAC
>NW_027524155.1:0-35367 GCF_052094955.1 Ictidomys tridecemlineatus | reverse complement strand
AAGTACTGTTGCAGAGAGCAGATGTTGGAGACTGAGGTGCAGAAGGACTGTTATAGAGAAGAGTTTGGAGATGGGGAGAAGAAGGACTGTTACTGAGAACAGAGGTTGGAGACTCATGTGCAGCAGTACCGTTGCAGAAAGCAGAGGTTGGAGACTGGGGTAGAGATGGAATGTTACTTGGAGCAGAGTTTTGAAACTGTGGTGCAGAAGAATATTACATAGAGCAGAGGTTGGAGACAGGGGTGCAGAAGAACTGTTGCATAGAGCAGATGTTGGAGACTGGGGTGCAGAAGGATCGTTGCAGAGAGCAGAGGTTTGAGACTAGGGTGCAGAAGGTTTGTTGCAGAGAGAAGACGTTGCAGACTGGGGTGAAGATGGATCGTTGCAGACAGCAGAGGTTAGAGACTGGGGAGCAGAAGGACTGTTACAGAGAGTAGAGTTTGGATACTGAGGTGCAGATGAGTCGTTGCTTAGAGCAGAGATTGGAGAGTGAGGTGCAAAAGGACTGTTGCAGAGAGCAGAGGTTGGAGATTGGCGTGCAAAATGCCTGTTACAGAGAGCAGAGGTCAGAGACTAAAGTGCAGAAGAACTGTTACAGAGAGCAGAGTTTTTAGACAAGGTTGCACAAGGATCTTACAGAGAGCATAGTTTGTAGACCAAGGTGCAGCAGGACTGTTAGAGAGAGCAGAGGTTGGTGACTAGGGTGCAGAAAGTTCGTTATAGAGAACAGAGTTTTCAGACTGAGGTGCAGAAAGACTTTTGAAGAGTGCACATGTTGGAGACTGGGGTGCAGAAGGACTGTTGCAGAGAGCAAAGGTTGGAGACTGGAGTGCAGAAAAACTGTTGCAGAGAGAAAAGTTGGAGACTGAGGTGCAGAAAGACTGTTACAGAGAGCAGAGTTTGGAGACTGGGGTGCTGAAGAACTGGTAAAGAGAGCAGAGGTTGGAGACTGGGGTGCAGAATGATCGTTATAGACAACAGAGGTCAGAGACTGGGGTGCAGAAGGCCTATTACGGAGAGCAGAGTTTGGAGAAGGGGTGCAGAAGTCCTTTTACAGAGAGTAGAGCCCGAGGTGCAGAAGGACCATTGCAGAGAGCAGAGGTTGGAGACTGAGGTGCAGAAGGATTGTTACAGAGAGCAGACGTTGGAGACTTGGTCTCAGAGGGACTGCTGCAGAGAGCAGAGGCTGGACATAGGGTGTAGCAGGACTGTTGCGAAGAGAAGAGTTTTGAGATGTGGGTGAAGAAGGACTGTTGCAGAGAGTACAGGTTGAAGACTGTGTTGCAATAGGACTGTTACAGAGGCAGAGTTTGGAGACTTTGGTGCAGAAGGACTTTTGTGGAGAGCAGATGTTGGAGACTAAGTTGCAGAAAGACTGTTGAAGAGAGCAGAGTTTGTAGACTGAGATGAAGAAGTACTGTTACAGAGAGCAGAGGTTGGAGATTGGGGTGCAGATGGACTGATACAGAAAGCAGAGTTTGGAGACTCGGGTGCAGAAGAACTGATGCAGAGAGCAGAGGTTGGAGAATGGGGTACAAAAGGCCTGTTACAGGGAGCAGAGGTTAGAGACTGGGGTGCTGAAGGACTGTTACAGACAGCAGAGTTTGGAGACAGTGTTGCAGAAGGATCATACAGAGAGCAGAGCTTAGAGTATGTGGTACAGCAGGACTGTTACAGGGAACAGAGTTTGGAGACTGGGGTGCAGAAGGATCGTTGCAGAGAACAGAGTTTTCAGACTGAGGTGCAGAAGGACAGTTTCAGAGAGCAGATATTGGAGACTAAGGTGCAGAAAGACTGTTTTAGAGAGCAGAGGATGGAGACTGGGGTGCAGAAGGATCATTGTAGCGATCAGAAGTTTGAGACCAGAGTCCAAAAGAAATGTTACAGAGAACAGAGGTTGAAGAAGGGGTGCAGAAGGACTGTTACAGAGGGCAGAGTTTACAGACTGGGTTGCAGAAAAATCTCAGAGAGAGCAGATGTTGGAGACTGAGGTGCAGAAGGACTGTAACATAGAGGTTAGAGACTGAGGTGCAGAAGCACCGTTGTAGAGAGCAGAGTTTTGAGACTGGGGTGCAGAAGGATTGTTACAGAGAGCAGAGGTTGGAGCCTGGGGTGCAGAAGGACTGTTTCAGATAGCAGAGTTTGGAGACTGCGGTTTAGAAGGATTGTTGCAGATACAGATGTTTGAGACTTTGGTGCAGAAGGACTGAAACAAAAAGCAGAGGTCGAAGACTGGGGAGCAGAAGAACCCTTACAGAGTGCAAATTTTGGAGACTGCACTACAGGAGGACTCTTACAGAGAGCAGAGGTTGGAGACTGGTGTGGAGAAGGACTGTTTCAGAGTGCAGACCTTGGATACTGGGGTGCAGATGAACTGTTGCAGAGAGCAGAGGTTGGAGACTGGGGTGCAGAAGAACTGTCACAGAGAGCAGAGGATGGAGACTGAGTTGCAGAAGGAATGTTGCAGGGAGCAGAGGTTGGAAACTGTGGTGCAGAAGGAATGATACAGAAAGGAGTGGGTGAAGACTGGGGTGCAGAACGACCATTTCAGAGAGCAGAGGTTGGAGACTGAGGTACAGAAAGACTGTTACAGAGAGCAGAGGTTGGAAACTGGGGAGGATAAGAAATTTACAGAGAGCGGATTTGGAAACTTGGGTGCAGTAGGAACTTACAGAGATCAGAGGTTGGAGGCTGGGGTTCAGAAGCACTGTTACAGAGAGTAGATTTTGAAGACTGAGGTGCAGTAGGACTGTTACAAAAAGCAGAGTTGGGAGCCTGGGGTGCACAAGGATCCTTGCAGAGAGAAGAGTTTTCAGACTTAGGTTCAGAAGGACTGTTGCTGAGAGCAGATGTTGGAGACTGGGGTACAGAAGGACTTTTGCAGAGAGCAGAGGTTGGAGACTGGGTTGCAAAAGTATCGTTGAAGACAGCAGAGGTTGGAGACTGGGGTCAAGAAGGATTGTTACAGAGACCAGAGTTTGGAGACTGGGGTGCAGAAGAACCATTACAGAGAGAAGAGGTTGGAAACTGCGGGACAGAAGGACTGTTACAGAGAGCAGAGGTTGGAGACTGTGGAGCAAAAGGACTTTTTCAGAGAGCAGAGTTTGGACGGAGGTGCCGAAAGACTGTTACATAAAGCAGAGTTTGAAGACTGGGGTGCAAAATGATAGTTGCAGAGAGCAGAGTTGTCAGACAGAGGTGCAGAAAGACTGTTGCAGGGAGCAGATGTTTGAGACTGGAGTGCAAAAGGATTTTTGCACAGAGCAGAGTTTGGAAACTGGTTTGCAAAAGAATTGTTGTAGAGAGCAGAGTTTTTAGACTGGGGTGCAGAAGGATTGTTACAGAGAGCAGAGGTTGGAGACTGTGGTGCAGAAGGACCATTGCAGAGATCAGAGTTTGGTAACTGAGGTGAAGACTGATTGTTAAAGAGAACAGAAGTTAAAGACTGGGGTGCAGAAGGATTGTTGCAGAAAGCAGAGTTTGGAGACTGGGTTTTAGAAGGACTCTTGCAAAGAGCAGAGGTGGGAGACTGGGGTGCAGAAGGACTGTTACATAGAGCAGAGTTTGGAAATAGGTTTGAACAAGGATCTTACAGAAAGCAGAGTTTCGAGACTGAGGTGCAACAGGAGTATTACAGAAAGCAGAGTTTGGAGACTGGGGTGCAGAAGGATCGTTGCAGAGAACAGCGTTTTCAGACTGAGGTGCAGAAGGACTGTTGCAGAGAGCAGATGTTGGAGACAGGGGTTCAGAAGGACTGTTGCATAGAGCAGATATTGGACACTGGGGTGCACAGGGATTTTTGCAGAGAGCATAGGTTGGAGACTGGGGTGCAGATGGACTGTTGAAGAGAGTAGACGTTGGAAACTGGTGTACAGAAAGATCGTTGCAAACAGCAGAGTTTTGAGAATGGGGTGCAGAAGGACTGTTACAGAGAGTAGAGTTTCGAGACCGAGGTGCAGAAGGATCGTTGCAGAAAGCAGAGGTTGGAGACTAGGGTGAGGTAGAACTCCTATAGAAAGCTGAGTTTTCAGACAAGGTTGCACAAGGATCTTACAGAGAGCAGAGTTGTAGACCGATGTGCAGCAGGAATGTTACAGACAGCAGAGGTTGGAGACTGGGGTGCAGAAGGATGGTTGTAGAGAACAGAGTTTTCAGACTGAGGTCCAGAAGGACTTTTGCAGAGAGCACATGTTGGAGACTGGGGTGCATAAGAACTGTTGCAAAGAGCAGTGTTTGGGGACTGGGGTGCAGAAGGATCGTTATAGAGAACAGAGGTTGAAGACTGGGGTTTAGAAGGCCTATTACGGAGAGCAGAGTTTGGAGAAGGGGTTCAGAAGTACATTTACAGAAAGTAGTTTTTGGAGACTGAGGTGCAGAAGGACCGTTGCAGAGAGCAGAGGTTGAAAACTGAGGTGCAGAAGGATTGTTACAGAGAGCAGAGGTTGGAGACTGGGTTGCAGAGGGAGTTTTGCAGAGAGCAGAGGCTGGACACTGGGGTGTTGAAGGACTGATGCGGAGAGCACAGGTTGGAGATTGGGGTGCAGAATTTCTGTTGCAGGAAGCAGAGTTTGGAGACTGGGTTACAGTAGGAATGTTACAGAGGCAGACGTTGGAAATTTGGTGCAGAAGGACTGTTGCAGAGAGCAGATGTTGGAGACTGGGGTGCAGAAGGACTGTTGCAGAGAGCAGAGTTTGTAGACTGAGGTGCAGAAGCACTGTCACAGAGATCAGAGGTTCGAGAATGGGGTGCAAAGGCCTGTTACAAAGAGCAGAGGTTGGAGACTGGGGTGCAGAAGGACTGTTACAGAAAGCAGGGTTTGGAGACAGGGTTGCAGAAGGATCGTTGCAAAGAACATAGTTTTCAGACTGAGGTGCAGAAGGCCTGTTGCAGAGAGCAGAGTTTGGAGACTGGGGTGCAGAAGAACTGATAGATAAAGATGACGTTGGAGTCTGGGGTTCAGAAAGATTATTACAGAAATCAGAGTTTTGAGACTGCGGTAGAGAAGGACTGTTACAGAGAGCAGAGGTTGGAGACTGAGGTCCAGAAGAATTGTTACAGAGATCAGTGGGTGGAGACTGGGGTGCAGAAAGACAGTTACAGGGATCTCAGATGGAGACTGGTGTGCAGAAGAAATGTTTCAGAGAGCAGAAGTTGCAAACTTTGGTGCAGAAGGACTGTTACTAAGAGCAGAGTTTGGAGACTGGGGTGTAGAAGAACTGATAAAGAAAGCTAACGTTGAAGACTGGGGTTCAGAAGGACCATTACAGAGAGCAGAGTTTTGAGACTGCGGTACAGAAGGACTGTTACAGAGAGCAGAGTTTAGAGACTGAGGTGTAGAACGAGTGTTGCAGGGAGAAGAGGTTTGAGACTTTGGTGCAGAAGGACTGTGGCAGAGAGCAGAGTTTGGAGACTGAGGTGAAGAAGGACTGTTACCGAGAGCAGAGGTTGGAGACTGTGGTGCAGAAGTACTGATACAGAAAGCAGAGGTTGGAGACTGGGGTGCAGAAGGACCGTTACAGAGAGAGTTTTTTGTAGACTGCACTACACGAGGACTGTTACAGAGAACAGAGGTTGGAGAAGGGGTGCAGAATGTCTGTTACAGAGGGCAGAGTTTACAGACTGGGTTGCAGAAGGATCTTACAGAGAGCAGATTTTGGAGACTGCAGTACAGAAGGACTTTTACAGAGAGCAGAGGTTAAAGACTGGGGTGGAGAAGAACTGTTTTAGAGAGCAGATGTTGGAGTCTGTGTTGCAAAAGGACTGTTGGAGAGAGCAGAGGATAAATACTTGAGTGTAAAAGTACTGTTGCAGAGAGTAGAGTTTGCAGACTGAGTTGCAGAAGGACTGTTACAGAGGGCAGAGTTTAAAGACTGTGGTGGAAAATGACGGATACAGAAAGCAGAGGTTGGATACTGGGGTGCATAAGTACCCTTACAAAGAACAAAGGTTGAAGACTGCAGTACAGAAGGACTGTTACAGAGAGTAGAGGTTGGATACTGGGGTGCAGAATAACTGTTTTAGAGAACAGAGGTTGGAGACTGGGGTGCAAAATGATCATTGCAGAGATCAGAGTTGTCAGACTGAGGTGCAGAAAGACTATTGCAGGGAGCAGATGTTGGAGACTGGGGTGCAGAAGGACTTTTGCAGAGAGCAGAGGTTGGAAACTGGGGTGCAAAAGGAATGTTGTAAAGAGTAGAATTTTTAGACTGGGGTGCAGAGGGAGCGTTGCAGAGAGCAGAGGTTGGAGACTAGGGTGCAGAAAGACTGTTGCAGAGAGCAGACTTTGGAAATTGGTGTACAGAAAGATCATTGCAGACAGCAGAGTTTTGAGACTGTGGTGCAGAAGGACTGTTACAGAGAGTAGAGTTTCGAGACTGAGGTGCAGAAGGATCGTTGCAGAGAGCAGAGTTTGGTGAGTGGGGTGCAGTAGAACTCCTACAGAGAGCAGAGTTTTTAGACAAGGTTGGACAAGAATCTTACAGAGAGCAGAGTTGTAGACCGCTGTGCAGCAGGAATGTTACAGACAGCAGAGGTTGGAGACTGGGGTGCAGAAAGATCGTAGTAGAGAACAGAGTTTTCAGACTGAGATGCAGAAGGACTTTTGCAGAGAGCACATTTTGGACACTGGGGTGCAGAAGGACTGTTGCAAAGAGCAGCGTTTTGGGTCTGGTGTTCAGAAGGATCGTTGTAGAGAGCAAAATTTTGAGACTGGGGTGCAGAAGGATTGTTATAGAGAACAGAGGTTGAAGACTGGGGTGCAGAAGGCCTATTACGGAGACCAGGGTTTGGAGAAGGGGTTCAGAAGTACATTTACAGAAAGTAGTTTTTGGAGACTGAGGTGCAGAAGGACCGTTGCAGAGAGAAGAGGTTGAAGACTGAGGTGCAGAAGGATTGTTACAGAGAGCAGAGGTTGGAGACTGGGTTGCAGAGGGACTGTTGCAGAGAGCAGAGGCTGGACACTGGGGTGTTGAAGGACTGTTGCGGAGAGCACAGGTTATAGATTGGGGTGCAGAAGGACTGTTGCAGAGAGCAGAGTTTGGAGACTGGGTTACAGAGGCAGACGTTGGAGATTTGGTGCAGAAGGACTGTTGCAGAGAGCAGATGTTGGAGAATGGGGTGCAGAAGCACTGTTACAGAGAGCAGAGTTTGTAGACTGAAATGCAGAAAGACTATTACAGAGAGCAGAGGTTGGAAATTGTGGTGCAGATGGACTGATACAGTAAGCAGAGATTGGAGAATGGGGTGCAGAAGGACTGTTACAGAGAGCAGAGTCTGTAGACTGAAATGCAGAAAGACTATTACAGAGAGCAGAGGTTGGAAATTGTGGTGCAGATGGACTGATACAGTAAGCAGAGATTGGAGAATGGGGTGCAGAAGGACTGTTACAGAGTGCAGAGTTTGGAGACTGGGGTGCAGAAGACCTGTAAGAGAGAAGACGTTGGAGACTTCTGTGCAGAAGGATTGTTACAGATAGCACAGTTTGGAGACTGGGGTGCAGAAAGATCGTTGCAGAGATCAGAGGTTTCAGACTGAGACTTAAAAGGACTGATACAGGGAGCAGAGGTTGGAGTCTGAGGTGCAGAAGAACTGTTAGAGAACAGAGTTTGGAGACTGTGGTGCCGAAGGACCGTTTCAGAGAGCAGATGTTGGAGACTGGGGTGCAGAAGACTGTTACAGAGAGCAGAAGTTGGAGACTGGGGTGCTGAAGCATCATTAAAGTGAGCAGAGGTTGGAGACTGAGGTGCAGAAGGACTGTTACAGAGAGGATAGGTTGGAGACTGGGGTGCAGAAGGATTCTTTCAGAGAGCAGAGTTTTGAGATTGGTGTCCAGCAGAATTGTTACAGATAGCAATGTTTCGAGACTGGGTTTCAGAAGGATCTTACAGAGAGGATTTTGGAGACTGAGGTTCAGAAGTTCTGTTATAGAGAGCAAAGGTTTGAAACTGGGGTGCAGAAAAATTGTTGCAGAGAGCAGAGTTTTCAGACTGAGGTGCAGAAGTAATGTAGCAGAGAGCATATGTTGGATTCTGGGGTGCAGAGGACTGTTACAGAGAGCAGAGTTTTGAGACTGTGGTGCAGACGAATCATTAGAGAGAGCACAGATTGGAGAGTGGGGTGCAGAAGGCCTGTTACAGAGAGCAGAGGTTGAAGTCTGGGGTGCAGAAGGCCTTTTACAGAGAGGAGAATTTGGAGACTGGGGTGCAGAAGAACTGTTACAGAGAGCAGAGCTTGAAGACTGGGGTGTAGAAGGACTGTTGCGGAGAGCAGAGGTTGGAGACTGTGGTTAAAAAGGATCCTTGCAGAGATCGGAGGTTGAAGATTGAGGTGCAGAAGGATCGCTACAGAGAGCAGAGATTTGAGACTGGGGTGAAGCAGGACACATACAGAGAGCACAGGTGGGAGACTGGGGTGCAGAATAAATGTTGCAGAGAGCAGAGGTTGGAGACTGGGGTGCAGAAAGACTGTAGCAGAGAGCAGAGGTTGGAGACTGGGATGCAGATGGATCCTTGCAGAGAGAAGATGTTGGAGACTGGGGTTTAGAAGAACTGTTGCAGAGAGCAGAGGTTGGAGACTGAGGTGCAGAATAACTGATATTGAAAGTAGAGTTTGGAGACTGGGGTGAAGAATGACCATTACAGACATCAGAGTTTGGAGACTGCGGTACAGATGAAGTGTTATAGAGAGCAGAGTTTGGAGCCTGGGTTGCAGAAGGACTGTTGCAGACAACAGAGTTCGGATACTGGGTTGCATAAGGACCGTAGCAGAGAGTAGAGGTTGGAGACTGAGGTTCAGAAAAACTGTTATAGAGAGCAAATTTTGGAGACCGGGGTGAAGAAGAGTCTTACAGAGAGCAGAGGTTGGAGACTGGGGTCAGAAGGACTGTTGCAGATAGCAGAGTTTAAAGACTGGGGTGCAAAAGGACTGTTGCAGGGAGCAGTGGTTGGAGACTGAGGTGCAGATGGTTCATTGCAAAGACAAGAGGTTAAAGACTGGGGTGCATTAGGCCTGTTACAGAGAGCAGAGTTTGGAGACTGGTGTGCAGAAGGATTGTTACAGATAGCAGAGGTTGGAGACTGAAGTGCAGAAGGATTGTTACAGAGAGCAGAGGTTGGAGACTGAAGTGCAGAAGAACTCTTACAGAGAGCAGAGGTTGGAGACTGGGGTGCAGAAAGATGATGTAGAGAGCAGAGGTTGGAGACTGAAGGGCAGAATGATCATTGCAGAGAGCAGAGTTTTCAGACTGTGGTTCAGAATGATCGTTACAGAGAGCAGAGGTTGGAGACTCGGGTGCAGAAGGACAGTTACTGACAGCACAGATGGAGACTGGGGTGCAAAAGAGTTGTTGCAGAGAGCAGAAGTTGAAGACTGGGGTGCAGAAGGACTGTTTCTGAGAGCAGAGGTTCGAGACTGGGGTGCAAAAGAACTGATACAGAAAGCTGACGTTGGAGACTGGGGTGCAGAAGGACCATTACAGAGAGTAGAGTTTTGAGACTGCGTTACAGAAGGACTGTTACAGAGAGCAGAGGTTGGATACTGGGGTGAAGAAGGACTAATTCAGAGAACAGAGTTTTGAACTGAGGTACAGACAAACCGTTTCATAGAGCAGATGTTGAAGACTCAGGTGCAGAAGGATTGGCACAGAGAGCAGAGGTAGGATAGTGGTGTGAAAAAGGACTGATCTGGAGAGCATATGTTGGAGAATGGGGTGCAGAAAGCCTGTTACAGAGAGCAGCGGTTGGAGACTGAGGTGCTGAAGGATCATTTCAGAGAGCAGATATTGGAGACTGTCTGCAGAAGGACTGTTACTGAGAGGAGCGGTTGGAGACTGGGGTGCAGAAAGAGTGTTACAGAGAGAAGAGGATGGAGACTGGTGTGCAGAAGGAGTGTTACAGAGAGCAGAGTTTGTAGATTGGTGTCCAGAAGAACTGTTAAAGAGAGCAGAGGTTGAAGACTGAGATGCAGAAGGAATTTTACAGAGAGTAGAGTTTTGAAACTGATGTTCAGAAGGACTGTTACAGAGAGCAGAGCTTGGAGACTGGTGTGTAGAAGGATCATTGCAGAGAACAGAAGTTTGAGACTGAGGTGCTGAAGGATCGTTGCAGAGAGCTAAGGTTGGAGACTGAGGTGCAGAAGGATCGCTACATAGAGCAGAGGTTGAAGACTGGGGTGCAGAAGGACAGTTACAGAGAGCACAAGTTGGAGAGTGGAGTTAAGAAGAAATGTTTCAGAGAGCAGAGGTTGGAGACTGGGGTGCAGAAAGACTGTTGCAGAGAGCAGATTTGGGAGATTGTGGTACAGAAGGACTTTTACAGAGAGGAGAGGTTGGAGACTGGGGTTCAGAAGGATTCTTACAGAGAGCAGTCGTTGGCGACTGGGGTGCAGAATATTCGTTGCAGATAGTAGAGGTTTGAGACTGGGGTGTAGAAGGACTTTTGCAGAGAGCAGAGGATTGAGACTGGGGTACAGCAGGACTTTTGTAGAGAGCAAAGGTTGGTAACTGAGGTGCAGAAGGACTGTTACAGAGAGCAGAGTTTGGAGACTGGGGTGCAGAAGAACTGATACAGAAAGCAGTGTGTGGAGACTGGGGTGCAGAAGGACCATTAGACAAAGCAGAGTTTGGAGACTGCGGTACACAAGGACTGTTACAGAGAGCTGAGTTTGAAGACTGGGGTGCAGAAAAAGTTATGCAAAAAAAGAGTTTCGAGACTGGGGTGCCGAAGGACAGTTACAGAGAGCACAGATGGAGACTTGGGTGCAAAAGAAATGTTGCAGAAAGCAGAAGTTGGAGACTGGGGTGAAGAAGGACCGTTGCAGAGAGCAGAAGTTGGAGACTGAAGTGTGAAGAACTGTTACAGAGAGCAGAGTTTGGAGACTGAGGTGCAGAAGGACTGTTACAAAAAGCAGATTTTAGAGACTGGGGTGCAAAAAGATCATTGCAGAGAGCAGAGTTTTCAGACTGAGCTTCAGAAGGACTGTTGCAGAGAGCAGATGTTAGAGACTGGGGTGCAGAAGGACTTTTGCAGAGAGCAGAGGTTGGAGAATGGGGTGCAAAAGAATCGTTGCAGAGATCAGAGGTTGGAGACTGGGGTGCAGAAGTATTGTTACAGAGAGCAGAGGATGGAGTCTGGGGTGCACAAGGACCCTTACACAAAGCAGAGGTTGGAGACTGCGGGACAGAAGGACTGTTACAGAGACCAGAGGTTGGAGACTGCGATAAATAATGAGTGTTACAGAGAGCAGAGGTTGGAGACTACGGAGCAGAAAGAAAGTTACAGAGAAAAGACATTGGAGACTGGGGAGCAGAAGAAATATTACAGAGAGCAGAGTTGTGAAACTGGGGTGCAGAAGGATCTGACAGAGAGCAGAGTTTGGAGAATGAGGTGCAGAAAGACTTTTACAGAAAGTAGAGTTTAAAGACTGGGGTGCACCAGGATCGTTGCAGAGAGCAGAATTGTCAGACTGAGGTGCAGAAGAACTGTTGTAGGGAGCAGATTTTGGAGACTGGGGTGCAGAACGACTTTTGCAGAGAGCAGAGTTTGGAGACTGGAGTGCAAAAAGATTGTTGTAGAAAGTAGAGTTTTGAGACTGGGGTGCAGAAAGATTGTTACAAAAAGCAGAGTTTGGAAACTGTGGTGAAGAAGGACTATTGCAGAGATCAGAGTTTGGGAACTGAGGTGAAGAAGGATTGTTACAGAGAACAGAAGTTGGAGCCTGGGGTGTTGCAGAGAGCAGAATTTGGAGACTGGGGTTTAAAATGACTGTTGCAGAGAGCAGAATTTGGAGACTGGGGTTTAAAAGGACTGTTGCAGAGAGCAGAGGCTGGAGACTGGGGTGCAGAAGGATCGTTACAGAGAACAGAGCTTTCAGACTGAGGTGCAGATTGACTGTTTCAGAGAGCAGAGTTGGAGATATGAGTGCAAAAGGACTGTTGCATAGAGCACATGTTGGATACTGGGGTGCAGAAGGATCGTTGCAGAGAGCAGAGGTTTGAGACTGGTGTGCAGAAGGACTGTTGCAAAGAGCAGAAGTTGGAGACTGGTGTGCGGAAGGATCGTTGCAGACAGCAGAAGTTTGAGACTGGGGTGCAGAAGCCCTGTTACAGAAAGTAGACTTTCGAAACTGAGGTGCAGATGGATCGTTGCAGAAAACTGAGTTTGGAGACTGAGGTCCAAAAGGACTGTTACAGAGAACAGAGATTGGAGACTGGGGTGCAGGAGGATCCTTGTAGAGAACAGAGTTTTCAGATTGACTTGCAGAAGAACTCCTAAAGAGAACAGAGTTTATAGACAAAGTTCACAAGGATCTTACTGAGAGCAGAGGTTGTAGAGCGAGGTGTAGCAGGACTGTTACAGACAGCATAGATTGGAGACTGGGGTGCAGAAAGATCCTTGTAGAGAACAGAGTTTTCAAACTGAGGTGCAGAAGGACTTTTGTAGAGAGCACATGTTGAAGACTGGGGTGCAGAAGGACTGTTGCATAGAGCAGATTTTGGACACTGGGGTGCAGAAAGATCGTTGTAGAGATCAAAATTTTGAGACTGGGGTGCAGAAGGATTTTTATAGAGGACAGAGTTGGGAGACTGGGGTGCAGAAGGCCTGTTACAGAGAGCAGAGTATGGAGAAGGTGTTCAGAAGTACTTTTACATGGAATAGTTTTTGGAGACTGAGGTGCAGAAGGACCGTTGCAGAGAACAGAGGTTGGAGACTGAGGTGCAGAAGGATTGTTACATAGAGCAGAAGTTGGAGACTGGGATGCAGAGGGACTGTTGTAGACAGAAGACGCCGGACACTGGGGTGTATAAGGACTGTTGCTGAGAGCACAGGTTCAGATTGGGGTGCAGAAGGACTGTTGCAGAGAGCAAATGTTGGAGACTGGGAAGCAGAAGGACTGTTGCAGAGAGCAGAGTTTGTAGACTGAGGTGCAGAAAGTCTGTTACAGGAGCAGACTTTGGAAATTGTGGTGCAGATGGACTGATACAGTAAGCAGAGTTTGGATACTGGGGTGCAGAAAGACTGCTGCAGAGAGCAGAGTTTGTAGACTGAGGTGCAGAAGCACTTTACAGAGAGTAGAGGTTGGAGAATGGGGTGCAAAAGGCCTGTTACAGAGAGCAGAGTTGGAGACTGAGGTGTAGAAGGAAGGTTGCAGAAAGCAGAGGTTGGAAACTGTGGTGCAGAAAGAATGATACAGAAAGGAGATGTTGGGGACTGTGGTGCAGAAAGACTGTTACAGATAGCAGAGGTTGTAGACTGGGAGCAGAAGGACTCTTACAGAGAGCAGAGGTTGGAGACTGGGGAGCACAAGGAATGTTACAGAGAGAAGATTTGAAAACTGGGTGCAGTAGGATTTTACAGAGAGCAGAGGTTGGAGGCTGCGGTGCAGAAGCACTGTTACAGAGAACCGATTTTGGAGACTGAGGTGCAGAAGGACTGTTACAGAAAGCAGAGTTTGGAGACTGGGGTGCACAAAGATTGTTTCAGAGAGCAGAGTTTTCAGACTAAGGTTCAGAAGGACTGTTGCAGAGCGCAGATGTTGGATACTGGGGATCCGAAGTACTTTTGCAGAGAACAGAGGTTGAAGAATGGGGTGCAAAAGGATCGTTGTAGAGAGCAGAGGTTTGAGACTGGGGTGCATAAGTATTGTTATAGAGAGCAGAAGTTGGAGACTGGGGTGCACAAGGACTGTTACAGATAGCAGAGTTTGGAGACTGGGGTGTAGAAGGACTGTTACAGAAAGCAGAGGTTCGATACTTGGTTGCAGAAGGACCCCTACAGAGAGAAGATTTTGGAGACTGCACTCCAGGAGGACTGTTAAAGAGAGCAGAGGTTGGAGACTGATGTGGAGAAGTCTATTTCAGAGTGCAGACCTTGCAGACTGGGGTGCAGAAGAACTGTTGCAGAGAGCAGAGTTTGGAGACAAGGGTGCAGAAGAACTGTCGCAGAGAGCAGAGGCTGGAGTCTGAGGTGTAGAAGGAATGTTGCAGAGTGCAGAGGTTGGTAACTGTAGTGCAGAAGGAATCATACAGAAAGGAGCGGTTGGAGACTGTGGTGCAGAAAAACCGTTACAGAGAGAAGAGGTTGGGGACTGTGGTACAGAAGGACTGTTACAGAGAGCAGAGGTTGGAGACTGAGGAGCAGGAGGACTGATACAGAGAGCAGAGGTTGAGGACTGGGAGCAGAAAGAATGTTACAGAGAGTAGATTTGCAAACTGGGGTGCAGAAGGATCTTACAGAGATGAGAGTTTGGAGGCTGGCGTGCAGAAGGACTGTTACAGAAAGGAGATTTTGGAGACTGGGGTGCACAACGATCATTGCAGAGAGCAGAGTTTTCAGACTGAGTTTCAGAAAGACTGTTGCAGAAAGCAGATGTTGGAGACTGGGGTGCAGAAGGACTTTTGCAGAGAGCAGATGTTGAAGAATGGGGTGCAAAAGAATCGTTGCAGAGAGTAGAGGTTGGAGACTGGGTTGCAGAATGACTTTTGCAGAGAGTAGAGGTTGGATACTGGGGTGCAAAAAGATTGTTGTAGATAGCAGTGTTTGGTGACTGGGTGCAGAAAGATTGCTACAGAGAGCAGAGTATGGAGTCTGTGGTGAAGAAGGACTATTGCAGAGAAAAGAGTTTGGTAACTGAGGTGAAGAAGGATTGTTACAGAGAACAGAAGTTGGAGCCTGGGGTGCAGTAGGACTGTTGCAGAGAGCAGAATTTGAAGACTTGGGTATAGAAGGACTGTTGCAGAGAGCAGAGGTTGGAGACTGGGGTACAGAAGGTCGTTACGGACAGCAGAGTTTGAAGACAGAGTTGCAGAAGGATCTTACAGAGAGCAGAGATTCGAGACTGAGGTGCAACAGGACTATTACAGAGAGCAGATTTTGGAGACTGGGTTGCAGAAGGATCATTGCAGAGAACAGAGTTTTCAGACTGAGGTGCAGAAGGACTGTTGCAGAGAGCAGAGGTTGGAGATATAGGTGCAAAATAACTGTTGCATAGAGCACATGTTGGATACTGGGGGTGCAGAAGGATCGTTGAAAGAGCAGAGGTTGGAACTGGGGTGCAGTAGGACTGTTGCAGAGAGCAGAAGTTGGAGACTGGTGTGCAGAAGGATCGTTGCAGACAGCAGAAGTTTGAGACTGGGGTGCAGAAGCACTGTTACAGAGAATAGACTTTTGAAACTGAGGTGCAGATGAATCGTAGCAGAGAGCTGAATTTGGAGACTGAGTTGCAAAAGGACTGTTACAGAGAGCAGAGATTGGAGACTGGGGTGCAGAAGGATCCTTGTAGAGAATAGAGTTTTCAGACTGAGGTGCAGAAAGTTAGTTACAGAGAGCAGAGGTTGAAAATTGTGGTGCAGATGGACTGATACAGTAAGGAGAGTTTGGAGACTGGGTTGCAGAAGGACTGTTGCAGATAGCAGAGTTTGTAGACTGAGATGCAGAAGCACTGTTACAGAGAGCAGAGGTTGGAGAATGGGGTGCAAAAGGACTGTTACAGAGAGCAGAGGTCTGAGACTGGGGTGCAGAAAGACTCTTACAGAAAGCAGGGTTTGGAGATAGGGTTGCAGAAAGATCTTATAGAGAGCAGAGGTTGGAGACTGAGGTACAGCAGGAGTGTTACAGAGAGCAGTGGTTGGACACTGGGTTGCAGAAGGATTGTTGCAGAGAACAGAGTTTTCAGACTGAGGTGCAGAAGGACTGTTGCAGAGAGCAGAGTTTGGACACTGAGGTTTAGAAGGACTGTTACAGAGAACAGAGTTTGGAGACTGGTGTGCAGAAGAACCGTTAAAGAGAGGAGATTTTGGATACTGCACTACTGGAGGACTGTTACAGAGAGCAGAGGTTGGAGACTGGCGTGGAGAAGGACTGTTTCAGAGAGCAGAGGATGGAAACTGGGGTGTGGAAGGATCGTTGTAGAGAGCAGAGTATTGAGACTTGTGTGCAGAAGGACTGTTACAGAGAACAGAGTTTGGAGAAGGGGTGCTGAAAGACTGTTACGGAGGGCAGAGTTTGGAGACTGGGTTGCAGAAGAATCTTACAAAGTGCAAATGTTGGAGACTGAGGTGCAGGAGGACTGTTACAGAGAGTAGAGGTTAGAGAGTGAGGTGCAGAAGGACTGTTACGGAGAGCAGATGTTGAAGACTGGGTGCAGAAGGACTGATACAAAAAGCAGAGGTTAGAGACTGGGGTGCTGAAGGACCCTTACAGAGAGCAGATTTTGGAGACTGCACTACAGGAGGACTGTTACAGAGATCAGAGGCTGGAGAGTGGGGTAGAGAAGGACTGTTACAGAGTGCAGAGGTGAAGACTGGGGTGCAGAAGGACTGATACAGAAAGCAGAAGGTGGAGACTGGGGTGCAGAAGGACTGTTACAGAGAGCAGAGGTGGAGATTGCAGTACAGAAGGACTGTTTCAGAGTGCAGAGTTTGGAGACTGGGGTGCACAAGGATCATTGCAGAGAGCAGAGTTTTCAGACTGAGGTGGAGAAGGACTGTTGCAGAGAGCAGATGTTGGAGACTGGGGTGCAAAATGATTGTGGCAGGGAGAAGAGGTTGGATACTGAGGTGCTGAAGGACTCTTGCAGACAACAGAGGTTGGAGAATGGGGTGCAGAAGGACCGTTGAAGAGAGCAGAGTTTAGAGACTGCGGTACAGAACGACAGTTACAGAGAGCAGAGGTTGGAGACTGTGGTACAGAAGGACTGTTACAGAGAGCAGGGGCTGGAGACTGGGGAGCAGAAGGACTTTTACGGAGAGCAGAGGTTGGAGACTGGGTCCCAGAAGGAATGTTACAGAGAGCAGAGTTTGGAAACCTTGGAGCAGAAGATTCTTACAGAGAGCAGAGGTTGGAGACAGGGGTTCAGAAAGACTGTTACAGATATCAGAGGTTGGAGAATGACGTGCACAAAGACTGTTACAGAAAGCAGAGTTTTGAGACTGGGGTGTACAAGGATCATTGCAGAGAGCGGAGTTTTCAGACTGAGGTGCAGAAGGACTGTTGCAGAGAACAGATGTTGTAGACTGGGTGCAGAAGGATCATTGCAGAGAGCAGAGGTTGCAGACTGGGGTTTAGAAGGACTGTTGCAGAGAGCAGAGGTTGGAGACTGAGGTGTAGAAGGATCGTTGCAGAGAGAAGAGGTTGGAGACTGGGGTGTATAAGGCCTGTTTAAGAGAGCACAGTTTGGAGACTGGGGTGCAGAAGACCTGTTACACAGATCAGAGGTTGGAGACTGGGGTGCAGAAGGATCGTTGCAGAGAGTAGAGGTTTCAGACTGAGACATAGAAGGACTGTTACAGAGAGCAGAGGTTGGAATCTGAGGTGCAGAAGGACTGTTACAGAAAGCAGATGTTGGCAATTGGGGTGCAGAAAGACCGTTATAGAGAGAAGAGGTTGGAGACTGCGGTATAGAAGGACTGTTAGGGAGAGGACAGTTTGGAGACTTTGGTGCAGAAAAACCGTTGTAGAGAGCAAATTTTGGAGACTAGGATGCATAAGGATTGTTACAGAGAGCAGATGTTGGAGACTGAGGTGCATAAGGATTGTTACAGAGAACAGAGGTTGGAAACCGGGGTACAGAAAGACCATTACAGAGAGCAAAGGTTGGAGACTGAGGTGCAAAAGGAATTTTACAGAGAGCAGGGGTTGGATAGTGGGGTGAAGGAGGACTGTTACAGAGAGCAGAGGTTGGAGAAATGGATGCAAAAGGATCTTAAAGAGAGCAGAGTCTGGAGACTAGGGTGTAGAAGGACTGTTGCAGAGAGCAGAGGTTGGAGACTGAGGTGCAGAAGGATCGTTGCAGAGAGAAGAGGTTGGAGACTGGGTTGCCGAAGGACTGTTACAGAGAGCAGAGGTTCAAGATTGGGGTGCAGAAGAACTGTTACAGAGAGCAAAGTTTAGAGACTGGGGTGCAGAAAGCCTGTTACAGAGAGCAGAGTTTGGAGACTGAGGTGCAAAAGGACTGTTAAATAGAGCAGACGTTTGAGACTGAGGTGCAGAAGGATTCGTATAGAGAAGAGAGGTTGGAGACAGAGGTGTAGAAGGAGTGTTACTGTGAGCAGAGGTTGCAAACTGTGGTGCAGAGGGATCATTGCAGAGAGCAGAGGTTGCAAACTGAGGTTCAGAAGGATCGTTGCAGAGAGCAGAGGTTGAAGACTGAGGTGCAGAAAGATCGTTACAGAGAGCAGAGTTTGGAGACTGGGGTCAGAAAGACAGTTACACAGAGCACAGTTTGGAGACTGGTGTGCAGAGGAAATGTTGCAGTGAGCAGAGATTGGAGACTGTGGTACAGAAGTACTGTTACAAAGAGCAGAGGCTGGAGACTGGGGTTCAGAAGGAATGTCACAGAGAGCACAGTTTGGAAACTGGGGTGCAGAAGGATCTTACACTGAGCAGAGGCTGGAGACTGGGGTTAGAAAGACTGTTGCAGAGAACAGACGTTGAAGACTGTGATGCAGAAGGACTTTTACAGAGAGCACTGGTTGGAGACTGGGGTGCAGAATAACTTATACACAAAGCAGCATTTGGAAACTGGGGTGCAGAATGACCGTTACAGAGAGCAGAGGTTGTAGACTGCGGTACAGAAGGAATATTACAGAGAGCAGAGATTGAAGCCTGGGGTGCACAAGGACTGTTGCAGAGAACAGAGTTTGGAGACTGAGGTGCAGAAGGATCGTTGCATAGAGAAGTGGTTGGAGACCTGGTTGCAGAAGTACTGTTACAGATCAGAGTTTGGAGACTGGATTTCAGAAGGCCTGTTACAGAGAGCAAAGGTTGGAGAATGGAGTGCAGAAGGACCATTACAGAGAGCAAAGTTTGGAGACTGAGGTGCAAAAGGACTTTTACAGAGAGCAGAGGTTGGATACTGGGGTGCAGGAGGACTGTTACAGAGAACAGAGGTTGGAGAAAGGGATGCAAAAGGATCTTAAAAAGAGCAGAGTCTGGAGACTGGGGTGCAGAAGGACTGTTGCAGAGATCAGAGGTTGGAGACTGAGGTGTAGAAGGATCGTTGCAGAGAGAAGAGGTTGGAGACTGGGTTGCAGAAGGACTGTTACAGAGAGCAGATTTTCGAGATTGGGGTGCAGAAGAACTGTTACAGAGAGCAAAGGTTGGAGACTGGGGTGTAGAAAGCCTGTTTCAGAGAGCATCGGTTGAAGACTGAGGTGCAGAAGGACTGTTAAAGAGAGCAGAGGTTGGAGACTGAGGTGCAGAAGGATTGCTACAGAGAGGAGAGGTTGGAGACAGAGGTGTAGAAGGACTATTACAGAGAGCAGAGGTTGGAAACTTGGGTGCAGAAGAATCGTTGCAGAGAGCAGAGGTTTCAAACAGAAGTTCAGAAGGATCGTTGCAGAGAGCAGAGGTTAAAGACTGAGGTGCAGAAAGATCATTACAGAGAGCAGAGTTTGAAGACTGGGGTAAGAAAGACAGTTACAGAGAGCACAGTTTGGAGACTGGTGTGCAGAGGAAATGTTGCAGTGAGCAGAGACTGGAGACTGTGGTACAGAAGTACTGTTACAAAGAGCAGAGGCTGGAGACTGGGGTTCAGAAAAAATTTCACAACGAGCACAGTTTGGAAACTGGGGTGCAGAAGGATCTTACAGAGAGCAGAGGCTGGAGACTGGGGTCAGAAAGACTGTTGCAGAGAACAGACGTTGGAGACTGTGGTGCAGAAGGATCATTGCAGAGCACAGAGGTTGGAGACTGGGGTATAGAAAGACTGTTGCAGAAAGCAGACGTTGGAGACTGAGGTGCAGAAGGACTTATAAAGAGAGCACTGGTTGGAGACTGAGGTGCAGAATAACTGATACACAAAGAAGCATTTAGAAACTGGGGTGTAGAATGACCGTTAGAGAGAGAAGAGGTTAGAGACTGCGGTACAGAAGGACTATTACAGAGAGCAGAGTTTGAAGCCTGGGGTGCAGATGGACTGTTGCAGAGAACAGAGGTTGAAGACTGAGGTGCAGAATAATGGTTGCATAGATAAGTTTTTGGAGACTGGGGTGCAGATGTCCTGTTACAGAGCAGAGTTTGGAGACTGGGTTGCAGAAGACCTGTAATAGAGAGCAGAGGTTGGAGTCTGATTTGCAGAAGGACTGTTACAGAAACCAGAGGTTGGCAATTGGGGTTCAGAAGGACCATTACAGAGAGAAGAGTTTGGAGACTGCGGTACAGAAGGACTGTTACAGAGAGCAGAGTTTGGAGACTGGGGTGCAGAAAGACAATTGCAGAGAGCAGAGGTTGGAGCCTTTTGAGAAGAAGGATCGTTGCAGTGAGCAGATGTTGGAGACTGGGGTGCAGAAGGACCATTACAGAGAGCAAAGTTTTGAAACTGAGGTGCAGAAGGACTTTTACAAACAGCAGACGTTGGATACTGGGGTGCAGAAGGACTCTTAAAGAGAGCAGATGTTGGAGACTTGGATGCAGAATGATCTTACAGGGAGCACAAATTGGAGACTGGAGTGCAAAAGGACTGTTGCAGAGAGCAGAGGTTGGAGACTGAGGTGCAGAAGTATCGTTGCAGAGAGAAGAGGTGGGAGACAGGGGTGCAGAAGGCCTGTTACAGAGAGCAGAGGTTGGAGACTGGGGTGCAGAAGGACTGTTACAGATAGCACAATTTGAAGACTGGGGTGCAGAAGGATCGTTGAAGAGGGCAGAGTATTCAGAATGAGGCGCTGAAGGACTTTTACAGAGAGCAGAGTTTGGAGTCTGAGGTGTAGAATGACTGTTACAGAAACCAGAGGTTGGCAATTGGTGAGCAGAAAAACCATTACAAAGAGAAGAGGTTGGAGACTGCGATACAAAGGGACTTTTACAGAGAGCAGAGTTTGGAGAATGGGTAGAAGAAAGATCGTTGCAGAGAGCAGATGTTTTAGACTGGGTTGCAGAAGTTTCATTACAGAGAGCAGAGGTTGGAGATTGTGGTGCAGAAGAACTGCACAGAAAGCAGAGGTTGGAGACTGGGGTGCAGAAGGATTGTTACAGAGAGCAGAGTTTGGAGACTCGGGTGAGGAAGGACTGTTACAGAGAGCAGAGGTTCGAGACTGGGGTGCAGAAAAACTGTTACAGAGAGCAGAGTTTGAAGACTGGGGTGCATAAGGCCTGTTACAGAGAGCAGATGTTGGTGACTGAGGTACTGAAGGACTGTTATAGAGAGCAGAGTTTGTAGACTGAGGTGTAAAAGGATTGGTACAGAGAGCAGAGGTTGGAGACTGAGGTGCTGAAGGACTGTTTCAGAGAGAAGATGTTGGAGACTGGGGTACAGAAGAATTGTTGCAGAGAGCAGAGTTTGGAAACTGAGGTGCAGAAGGATTACTGCAGAGAGCAGAGGTTTGAGAATGGGGTGCAGAAGGATATTTACAGAGAGCAGAGGTTGTAAACTGAGGTGGAAAAGGACTGTTACAGAGATCAGAGGTTGGAGACTGGGGTACAGAAGAACTGATACTGAAAGCAGAGGTTGGAAACTGGTGTGTAGAAGGACTGTAGCAGAGAAGAGATTTTGGAGACTGGGGTGCAGAAGCACCGATGAAGAGAGCTGAGGTTGGAGATTTAGGTGCAGATGATTGTTACAGAGAGCATAGGTTGGATACTGGGGTTCATATTGACTGTTACAGAGAGCAGAGGTTGGAGACTGAGGCGAAGAAGAATCTTACAGAGAGCAGAGGTTGGAGACTAGGGTGCAGAAAGACTGTTGCAGTGAGTAGTGTTTGGAAACTGAGGTGCAGAAAATTGTTGTAGAGAGAAGAGGTTGGAGACTGGAGTGCAGAAGGCCTTTTACAGAGAGCAGAGTTTGGAAACTGGAGTGCAGAAGGCCTTTTACAGATAGCAGAGGTCTGAAACTGGGGTGCAGAAGGACTGTTACAGATAGCACATTTCGGAGACTGGAGTACAGAAGGATCATTGCAGAGAGTAGAGGTTGGAGACTTAGGTGCAAAAGGAGCTTACAGAGAGCAGAGGTTGGAGAATGGGGTGCAGAAGGACAGTTACAGAGAGCAGAGGTTGTAAACTGAGGTGGAGAAGGACTGTTACAGAGAGCAGAGGTTGGAGACTGGGGTACAGAAGAACTGATACTTAAAGCAGAGGTTGGAAACTGGTGTGTAGAAGGACTGTAGCAGAGAAGAGATTTTGGAGACTGGGGTGCAGAAGCACCGATGAAGAGAGCTGAGGTTGGAGATTTAGGTGCAGAAGATTGTTACAGAGAGCATAGGTTGGATACTGGGGTTCATATTGACTGTTACAGAGAGCAGAGGTTGGAGACTGAGGCGAAGAAGAATCTTACAGAGAGCAGAGGTTGGAGACTAGGGTGCAGAAAGCCTGTTGCAGTGAGTAGTGTTTGGAAACTGAGGTGCAGAAAATTGTTGTAGAGAGAAGAGGTTGGAGACTGGAGTGCAGAAGGCCTTTTACAGAGAGCAGAGTTTGGAAACTGGAGTGCAGAAGGCCTTTTACAGAGAGCAGAGGTCTGAAACTTGGGTGCAGAAGGACTGTTACAGATAGCACATTTCGGAGACTGGAGTACAGAAGGATCATTGCAGAGAGTAGAGGTTTCAGATTGAGGTGCAGAAGGACTGTTACAGAGAGCATAAGATCTAGTCTGAGGGGCAGAAGGACTATTACAGAAAAAAGAGGTTGGCAATTGGGGTGCATAAGGACCGTTACAGAGAGAAGAGTTTGGAGACTGAGGTACAGAAGGACTGTTACAGCGAGCAGAGTTTGGAGACAGGTTTGCAGAAGAACCATTGCAGAGAAAAGATGTTGGAGACTGGGGTGCAGAAGGACTGTTACAGAGAGCAGAGTTTGGAGACTGAGGTGCAGAAGGATCGTTACAGAGAGCAGAGTTTGGAGACTAAGGTGCAGAAAGACTTTTATAGAGAGCAGAGGTTGGAGACTGGGGTGCAGAAGGATTCTTACAGAGAGCAGAGGATGGAGACTGGGTTGCATAAAGAGTGTTACAGAGAGCAGAGTTTGGAGATCTGGTTCAGAAGAACTGTTAAAGAGAGCAGAGTTTTGAGACTGAGGTTCAGAAGAATTGTAACAGAGTGCAGATTTTTGATTTGTGTGCAGAAGGACTGTATCAGAGAGTAGAGCTTGAAGTCTGGGGTGCAGAAGAACTGTTACAGAGACCAGAGGTTAGAGACTGCAGTGCAGAAGGCCTGTTACAGAGAGCATTGGTTGGAGACTGAGGTGCAGAAGGATCATTACAGAGAGCAGAGTTTGGATACTGTGGTGCAGAAGGACTGTTACAGAGAGCAGAGTTTGGAGATTGAATTGCAGAAAGATTTTTACAGAGAGCACAGGTTAGAGACTTAGATGCAGAAGGAATGTTACAGAAAGCAGAGTTTGAAGACTGAGGTGCAGAAGTATTGTTGCAGAGAGCAGAGGTTGGAGACTGAGTTGCAAAAGGAACTTACAGAGAGCAGAGGTTGGAGAATGGGGTGCAGAAGGACAGTTACAGAGAGCATAGTTTGGATACTGGGGTGCAGAAGAAATGTTGCAGAGAGCATAGATTTGAGACGGGGGTGCAGATAGACTGTTACAGAGAGCAGAGGTTAGAGACTGAGGTGCAGAAGGACTGTTACAGAGAGCAGAGGTTGGAGACTGGGTTGCAGAATGACTGATACACAAAGCAGAGTTTGGAGACTGGGGTGCGGAAGGACCGTTACAGAGAGCAGAGTTTGGAGACTGAGGTATAGTAGGACTGTTACAGAGAGCATAGTTTGGAGCCTGGGGTGCAGAAGCATCGTTACAGAGAGCAGAGGTTTGAGACTGGGGTGCAGAAGGACTTTTACAGAGAACACAGGTAGGAGACTCGGGTACAGAAGGAATGTTGCAGAAAGTAGAGGGTGGAGACGTGGGTGCAGGAGGACTGTTGCAGAAACAAGAGGTTGGAGACTGAGGTGCAGAAAGACTGTTAAAGTGAGCAGAGGTAGGAGATTGGGGTGCAGGAGGACTTATAGAGAAAGCAGATGTTGGAGACTGTGGTGCAGAAGGACGGATAAAGAGAGCAGAGGTTGGACACTCAGGTACAGAAGGACTGCTATAGCGAGCAAAGATTAAAGACTGGGGTACAGAACGACTGTTGCAGAGAAGAGAGTTTGGGAACTAGGGTGGAGAAGCACCTTTGCAGAGAGGAGAGGTTTGAGACTGAGGTCCAGAATTATTGTTACACAGAGCAGAGTTTGGAGACTGGGTTCCAGAGGAATGTTACAGCGAGTAGAGTTTGGAGACTTGTGTGCAGAAAAATCTTACACAGAGCAGAGGTTGGAGACTGGGGTGCAGAAGGACTGTTGCAGAGAAAAGTGGTTTGAGACTGGGGTGCACAAGCATCATTACAGAGAGTAGCTGTTGGAGACTGGGGTAAAGAATGCCTCTTACAGAGAGCAGTGGTGGGAGACTGGGGTGCAGAAGGCCTGTTACAGAGAGCAGAGATTGGAGACTGGGGTGCAGAAGGAGTGTTTCAGTGAGCAGAGTTTGCAGACTGGGTTTAAAAGGGTCTTACAGAAAGCAGAGGTTGGAGACTGATGTACAGAAGGACTGTTACAGAGAGCAGAGTTTGGAGACTGGGGTGCAGAAAGATTGTTGAAGAAAGCAGAGTTTTCAGACTGAGGTACAGAAGATCTGTTGCAGAGAGCAGATGTAGGAGATTGCGTGTACATGGACTGTTGCTGCGAGCATAGGTTGGAGACAGTGTGCATATGGATTGTTGCAGAGAGCAGAGGTTAAAGACTGGGGTCCAGAAGGACAGATACAGAGAGCAGAGTTTGGAGGCTGGGGTGAACAAAGCCTGTTACAGAGAGCAGAGCTTTGAGACTGGGGTGCACGAGGCCTGTTACAGAGAGTAGAGTTTGGAGATTGGGTTGCAGAAGAATCTTACAGAGAGCAGAGGTTGGAGACTGTTGTGCAGAAGCACTGTTACAAAGAGTAGAGTTTGGAGACTGAGTTGCAGAAGAATCGTAGCAGAGAGAAGAGCTTGGAGACTGGGGTGCAGAAAGACTGTTGCAGAGAGCAGAGGGTTTAGACTTGGGTGTAGAAGGACTGTTGCAGTTAGGAGAGGTAGGAGATTGGGATCCAGAAGGACCCTTAGAGAGAGCAGTGGTTGGAGACTGCAGTACAAAAGTACTGTTATAGAGAGCAGATGTTGGCGACTGGGATGGAAAAGAACTGTTACAGAGAGTACATGTTGGATACTATGGTGCAGAAGAACTGATGCAGAGAACAGAGGTTAGAGACTGGGGTGCAGAAGGACCGTTGAAGAGAGCAGAGGTTGAAGACTGGGGTGCAAAAGAATCTTACAGTGAGCAGAGGTTGGAGTCTGATATGCAGGAGGACTGTGATAGAGAGTGGACTTTAGAGACTAGGGTGCAGAAGGATTGTTGCAGAGAGAAGAGGTTGGACACTGGGGTGCAGAAGGACTTTTGCAGAAGGCAGAGGTTGGAGACTGAGGTGCAGAAGGGCTGTTACTGAGAGCAGATTTTGGAGACTGTGGTCTAGGACTGATACAGAAAACAGATGTTGGAGACTGGGGTGAAGAATGATTCTTGCAGACAGCAGAGGTTGGAGACTGGGTTGCAGAAAGACTGTTGCATAGAGCAGAGGTTGGAGACTGTGGTTCAGAAAAACTGATACAGAAAGCAGAGTTTGGAGACTCGGGTACAGAAGGACCATTACAGAGAAGAGAGGTTGGAGACTGCGGTAAAGAAGGACTGTTACAGAGAGCAGAGTTTTGAGACTGCGGTGCAGAAAGACTGTTGCAGAGAAAACAGGTTGGAGACTGAGGTGCAGAAGGATCGTGGCAGAGAGCAGAGTTTTTAGACTGAGGTGCAGATAGACTAATGTAGACAGCAGATGTTGGAGACTGGGATACATAATGACTGTGGCAGAGAGCAGAGGTTGGAGACTTGTGTGCATATAGACTGTTCCAGGAGTAGATGTTGGAGACTGGGGTGCAGAAAGCCTGTTACAAAGAGCAGAGCTTAGAGAAGTGGTGCAGAAGGACTGTTATAGAGAGCAAAGTTTGGAGATTGGTTTTCAAAAGTATCTTACAGAGAGTAGAGTTTGGAGACTGAGATGCAGAATAACTGTTATGGAGATTGAGTTTGAAGACTGACTTGCAGAAGGACAATTGCAGAGAGCAGAGGTTGAAGACTGAGGTGCAGAAGGACTGTTAAATAGAGCAGAGGTAGGAGACTGAGGTGCAGAAGGACTGATACAAAATGCAGAGTTTTGAGACAGGGTTGCAGAAGGACCATTACAAGGAGCAGAGGTTGGAGACTGGGGTTCTAAAGGATCGTTTCAGGGAGCAGATATAGTAGACTGGTGTTCAGAAGGATCTTAGAGAGAGTATAGGTTGGAGGCTGAGCTGCATAAAAACTGTTACAGAGAGCAGAGGTTGAAGACTGGGGTGCAGAAGTATCTTTGCAGAGAGCAGAGTTTGGAGACTGAGGTGCAGAATGATCATTGAGAAGAGCAGAGGATGGAGACTGTGGTGGAGAACGATACTTACAGAGAGCAGATATTGGATACTGGGGTGCAGAAGTACACTTACAGAGAGCACAGGTTTAAGACTGGGGTGCAAAAGAAATGTTGCAGAGAGTAGAGGTTGGATACTAGGGTGCAGAAGGACTGTTACAGAGAGCAGAGGTTGTAGACTGAGGTGCAGAAGGACTGTTGCAGAGAGCAGAGGTTGGAGACTGGGGTTCAGAAGGATCTTACCGAGAGCAGAGTTTGGAGACTGAGGTGCAGAAGGATTGTTGCAGAGAGCAGTGGTTGGAGACTGGGTTGCAAAAGGACTGTTTCAGAGAGCAAGGATAGAGACTGAGGTTTAGAAGGACTCTTACATATAGCAGAGGTTGGAGACTGAGGTGCAGGACTGATACAGAAAGCAGAGGTTGGAGACTGGGGTGCAGAAGGACCGTTACAGAGAGCAGAGATTGGAGACTGGGGTACAAAAGGACTTTTACAGAGAGCAGAGACTGGAGACTGTGGAGCAGAAGGACTGTTGCAAGAACAGAGGTTTAAGACAGGGTTGCAGAAGGACCATTGCAGAGAGTAGAGGTTGGAGACTGAGGTGCAGAAGGAGTGCAACAGAGAGCAGAGTTTGGAGACTGGGGTACAGAAACATATTACAGCGAGCAGAGGTTGGAGACTGGGGTTAAGAAGGACTGCTGCAGAGAGCAGAATTTGGAGATTGGGGTGTAGAAGGATTGTTACAGAGAACAGAGTTTGGATACTGGGGTGCAGAAGGACTTGTGCATAGAGCAAAGTTGGAGATTTGGGTGCATAAGGAACTGTTGCAGAGAGCCGAGGTTCGAGACTGAGATGCAGAAGGACTGTTATAGAGAGCAGAGATTTGAGACAGAAGTGCAGAAGAAATGATTCAAGAAGCAGAGTTTGAATACTGGGGTACAGGAGAACCATTAGAGAGAGCAGATTTTAGAGTCTTTAGTACAGAAGGACTCTTACAAAGAGCAGAGGTTGGAGACTGGGGTGTACAAGGACTGTTGCAGAGAGTAGATTATGGAGACTGGGGTCCAGAAAAACTGTAGCAGAGAGCAGACGTTAGAGACTAAGGTGCAGAAGGACAATTGCACAGAGCAGAGGTTGGAGACTGGAGTGCAGAAGGACTGATACAGAGAGCAGAGTTTCGAGAATGCAGTACAGAAGGACTCTTACAGAGAGTAGAGTTTGGAACCTGGGGTGGAGAATGACTGTTGCAGATAGCAGATGTTGGAGACTGGGGTGCAGAAGAAATGTTGCAGAGAGCAGAGGATGGAGACTGGGGTGCACCAGGACTGTTGCATAGAGCAGAGTTTGCAGACTGAGTTGCAGAAGGACTCTTACAGATGGCAGAGTTTGGAGACTGTGGTGCAAAACGACTGATACAGAAAGCAGAGGTTGGATACTGGGGTGAATAAGGACCCTTACAGAGAACAGAGGTAGGAGACTGCAGTACCGAGACAAGAGGTTGGAGACTGGGGTGCAGATGGATTTTTGCAGAGAGCAGAGTTTTCAGACTGAAGTACAGAAAAACTGTTGCTGAGAGCAGATGTTGCAGACTGGGGTTCACAAGGACTGTTACAGCGAGCAGAGGTTTGAGACTGGGATGCCAAAGGATCTTTGCATAGAGAAGAGGTTGGACACTGAGGTGCAGAAGGATTGTTGCAGAGAGCACAGGTTCGAGACTGGGGTGCAGAAGGATCATTACAGAGAGCAGAATTTGGAGACTGGAGTGCAGAAGGAATTTTGCAGTGACCAAAGTTTGGAGACTTGGGTGCAGAAAGACTGTTGCAGAAAGCAGAGGTTGGAGCCTGGGGGGCAGAAGGACTGTTGCAGAGAGCAGAGGTTAAAGACTGGGGTGCAGAAAAACAGTTACAGATAGCAGATGTTGGAGACTGGGGTGCAGATGGACTGATACAGAGAGCAGAGGTTGGAGACTGGAGTGCAGAAGGCCTGTTACAGAGAGCACAATTTGGAGACTGGGGTGATGAAGGACTGTTATAGAAAGCAGAGTTTGGAGACTGGGATGCAGAAGGATCTTACAGAGAGCAGAGATTGGAGACTGAGGTGCAGAAGCACTGTTACATAGAGTAGAGGTTGGAGACTGAGGTGCTGAAGGACCGTTGCAGAGAGCAGATGTTGGAGACTGAGGTGCAGAAGGATTGTTACAGAGAGCAGAGGTTGGAGACAGGGGTGCAGAAGGACTGATGCAGGGAGCAGAGGTTTTAGACTTGGATGTACAAAGACTGTTGCAGAGAGTAGAGGTTGGAGATTGGGGTTCAGAAGGACTGTAGCAGAGAGCAGAGGTTGGAGACTAAGGTGCAGAAGGACAGTTACACAGAGCAGAGATTAGAGACTGGATTGCAGAAGGACTGACATAGAAAGCAGAGCTGGAGACTCTGGTGCAGAAGTACCCTTACAGAGAGCAGAGGTTGAAGAATGCAGTATAGAAGGACTGTTACAGAGAGCAAAGTTTGGAGACTGGGGTGCAGAATGACTGTTGCAGAGAGCAGATTTTGGAGACTGGGGTGCAAAAGGACTGTTGAGAAGAACAGAGGATGGAGACTGGGGTGCAGAAAGACTGGTGCAGAGAGCAGAGGTTGCAGACTGAGTTGCAGAAGGACAGTTACAGAGGGCAGAGTTTGGAGACTGTGGTTTAAAACGACTGATCCAGAATGCAGAGTTTGGATACTGGGGTGAATAAGGACCCTTACAGAGAACAGAGGTTGGAGACTGTGGTACAGAAAGACTGTTACAGAGAGGAGAGTTTGGAGTCTGGGCTGCAGAAGAACCGATGTAGAGAACAGAGTTTGGAGACTGGGGTGCAGTAGGACCGTTGGGGCGATCAGAGTATGGAGACTTGGGTGTAGAAGGACTGTTAAAGAGAGCAGTGATTGGAGACTGAGTTAGAAAAGGACTGTTACAGATAGCAGAGTTTTGAAACTGGGATACAGGTAGATTTTTGCAGTGAGCAGAGTTTTTAGACTGAGGTACAGAAGAACTGTTGCAGGTAGCAGATGTTGGAGACTGGGGTTCACAAGGACTGTTGCAGCTAGCAGAGGTTTTAGACAGGTATGCAGAAGGCCTGTTACAGAGAGCAGAGTTGGCAGACTGGGTTTCAGAAGGGTCTTTCAGAGACCAGAGGTAGGAGACAGACATTCAGAAAGACTGTTACAGAGAGCAGAGGTTGGAGACTAGGGTGCAGAGGGATTGTTGAAGAGAGCAGATTTTTCAGACTGAGGTACAGAAGAACTGTTGTAGAGAGCAGATGTTGGAGACTGGGGTGCAGAAGGATCGTTGCAGATAGCAGAGGTTGGACACTGGGTTGCAGATGGAATGATACAGAGAGCAGAGGTTGGAGACTCGGGTGCAGAAGGCCTGTTACAGAGCAGAGTTTTGAAACTGGGGTGCAGAAGAATCTTACCTATAGCAGAGTTTTGAGACTGAGGTGCAGAAGTACTGTTACAGAGAGTAGAGGTTGGAGACTGAGGTGCAGAAGAACCCTTGCAAAGAGCAGAGTTTGGAGACTGTGGTGAAGAAGGATTGTTACAGAGAGAAGAGGTTGGAGACTGGGGTGCAGAAAAACTTTTGCTGAGATCAAAGGTTTTAGACTGTGGTGTAGAAGGACTGTTGCAGAGAGTAGAGGTTGGAGATTTGGGTCCAGAAGGACTGTTACAGAGAGCATAGTTTGGATACTGTGGTGGAGAAGGACTGTTGCAGAGAGCAGATGCTGGAGACTGGGGTTCAAAAAGAAAGTTGCAGAGAGCAGAGGATGGAGACTGGAGTGCAGAAGTATCCTTTGGGTGAGCAGAGTATGAAGAATGGGGTGTAGAAGGACTGTTACAGAGAGCAGAGGTTGGAGACTAGGGTTTAGAAGGACTTTTTCAGAGAGCAGACGTTGGAGACTTGGGTGAAGAAGTATTGTTGCATAGAGCAGAGGATGGAGACTCAGATGCAGAAGACTGTTACAGAAAGCAGATTTTGAAGACTGGGGTGCAGAAGGACTGTTACAGAGAGCAGACTTTTGAGACTGGCGTGCAGAAGGATCGTTGCAGAGAGCAGAGTTTGGAGACTGGGGTTCAGAAAAATTGTTAGAGAGAGCAGAGGTTGGAGACTGTGGTGCAGAAGGACCATTACAGAGAGCAGAGTTTGGAGACTGTGGTGCAGAAGGACTGATATAGAAAGTAGAGGTGAGAGACTGGGTTGGAAAAGGACCCTTACAGAGGAAAGAGTTTTGAGACTGCAGTACAGAAGGACTGATGTAGAGAACAAGGTTGGAGACTGAGGTTAAGAGGTTGGAAACTGGAGTGCAGAAGGACTGTTGCAGAGAGCAGCGGTTTGTGACTCAGGTGCAGAAGTCCTATTACATAGAGAAGAGGTTAAAGACTTTGGTGCAGAAGGACTGTTGCAGAGAGCAGAGGTTGGAGACTGTGGTGCAGAAGGACTGTTGCACATAGCAGAAGTTGGAGACTGGGGTCCGGAAGGATCATTGCAGACAGCAGATTTTAGAGACTGAGGTGCAGATGGACTGTTACAGAGAGCATAGTTTGGAGACTGGTGTGCAGAAGGAGTGTTACAGTGAACACAGGTTAAGACTGGGGTTCAGATGGATCTTACAAAGAGCAGAGTTTAGATACTGGGTTGCAAAAGGACTGTTGCAGAGAGAAGATGTTGGATACTGAGATGGACAAGAATCATTGCAGAGAGAAGAAGTTGAAGACTGGAGTGCATAAGGATCTTACAGAGAGCAGAGTTTGGTGACTAGGGTGCAGGAATGTTGCCGAGAGCAGAGGTTGGAGACTGGTGTGGAGAAAAATCATTGCAGAGTGAAGAGGTTGGGGATTGGGGTTCTGAAGGCCTGTTACAGAGAGCAGAGGTTCGAGACTGGGTTGTCAAATTCCTGTTACACAGAGCAGAGGTTGGAAACTAATCTGCAGAAGGACTGTTACAGAGAGCAGAGTTTGGAGACTGGGTTGCAGAAGGGTCTTACAGAGAGCAGAGGTAGTAGACTGAGGTGCAGAAGGATCATTGCAGAGAGAAGAGTTTTTAGACTGAGTTGCTGAAGGACTCTTGCAGAGAGCAGATGTTGGAGACTGGTGTGCAAAAGGATTGTTGCAGAGAGCAGAGGTTGGAGACTGGGGTGAAGAAGGAGCGGTGAAGAGAGCAGAGTTTGGAAACTGCGGTGCAGAAAGACTGTTGCAGAGAAAACAGGTTGGAGACTGGGGTGCAGAAGGATCGTGACAGAGAGCAGAGTTTTTAGACTGAGGTGCAGAAAGACTAATGTAGACAGCAGATGTTGGAGACTGGGATACATAATGACTGTGGCAGAGAGCAGAGGTTGGAGATTTGTGTGCATATGGACTGTTCCAGGAGTAGATGTTGGAGACTGGGGTGCAGAAAGCCTGTTACAAAGAGCAGAGTTTGGAGAAGTGGTGAAGAAGGACTGTTACAGAGAGCAGAGTTTGGAGATTGGTTTTCAAAGGTATCTTACAGAGAGTAGAGTTTGGAGACTGAGATGCAGAATAACTGTTATGGAGAGTTGAGTTTGATGACAGACTTGCAGAAGGACAATTGCAGAGAGCAGAGGTTGAAGACTGAGGTGCAGAAGGACTGTTAAAGAGAGCAGAGGTTGGAGACTAAGGTGCAGAAGGACTGATACAAAATGTAGAGTTTTGAGACAGGGTTGCAGAAGGACCATTACAGGGAGCAGAGGATGGAGACTGGGGCTCTAAAGGATTGTTTCAGAAAGCAGAGGTTAGAGACTTGCGTGAAGAAGGCCTGTTACAGAGAGGAGAGGTTGGAGACTGGGGTGCAGAAGGATTGTAAAAGAGAGCTGATGTTGGTAACAAGGGTGCCGTAGGACTGTTGCAGAGAGCAGAGTTTTGAGGCTGGGGTGCAGAAGAACTGTTTCAGGGATCAGAGGTTGGAGACTTGGGTGCAGAAGGACTGTTACAGAGAGCAGAGGTTGGAGACTGGGGTGCAGTAGGATCATTGCAGAGAACAGAGGTTAAAGACTGGGTTGCAGAAGGATCGTTGCAGAGAGAAGAGGTTAGAGACTTGAGTGCAGAAGGCCTGTCACAGAGAGGAGAGTTTGGAGACTGGGGTGCAGAAGGACTGGTAAAGAGAGCATATTTTTCAGACTGGGTCGATGAAGGATCTTACAAAGAGCAGAGGTTGGAGTCTAAGGTGCACGTGGATTGTTACAGAGAGCAGTGGTTGGAGACTGGGGTGCAGAAGGATCGTGGAGAGCAGAGGTTTCAGACTGAGGTGCAGAAGGACTGTTACAGAAAGCAGAGGTTGTAAATTGTGGTGCAGAAGGACCGTTACAGAGAGCAGAGGTTGGAGACTATGGTATAGAAGGATAGACACAGAGAGCAGAGGTTGGAGACTGGGGTGCAGAAGGACCTTAACAAAGAGCAGAGTTTGGTGAATGCGGTACAGAAAGACTGCTACAGAGAGCAGATATTAGAGACTGGGGAGCAGAAGTATTTTACAGACAGCAGAGTTGGGAGAATGAGGTGCATAAGGACTGTTACAGGCAGCATAGGTAGGAGACTGGGGTGCAGAAAGTTCGTTGAAGACAGCAGAGTTTTCAGACTGAGGTGCAGAAGGACTCTTGCAGAGAGCAGGTGTTGGAGACTGGGGTGCAGAAGGACTTTTGCAGAGAGCAGAGGTTGGAGACTGGGGTTAAGAAGGATGGTTGCAGAGAGCAGAGTTTGGAGACTGGTGTTCAGAAGACTGTTACAGAGAGCAGATTTTGGAGACTGGGTTTCAGAAGGAAACTACAGAGAGCAGAGGTTGGAGAGTGAAGTGCAGAACGACTGTTACAGAGAGTAGAGGTTGGAGACTGGGCTGCAGAAGGACTGTTTTAGAGAGCAGTGGTTTGAGACTGGGGTGCAGAAGGACTGTTGCAGAGAGCAGAGGTTGGAGACTGAGGTACAAAAGTCCTGTTACAGAGAGAAGAGGTTGGAGCCTTGGATGCAGAAGGACTGTTGCAGAGAGCCGAGGTTGGATACTGGGGTGAAGATGGATCTTACAGAGAGAAGAATTTGGAGACTGAGGTGCAGAAGGACTGTTGCGGAGATCAGAGGTAGTAGACTGGGGTGCAGTAGGATCATTGCAGAGTGCAGAGGTTGGAGACTCGTGTGCAGAAGGATCGTTGCACAGTGCAGATTTTGTAGACTGGGGTGCAGAAGGCCGCCTACAGAGAGAAAAGTTTGGATACTGGTGTGCAGAAGGCCTGTTATAGAGAGGAGAGTTTGGAGTCTGGGGTTCAGAAGGACTGTTATAGAGAGCAGAGTTTGGAGACTGGGTTGCTGAAGAATCTTACATAGAGCAGAGTTTGGAGACTAGGAGCAGGTGGACTGTTACAGAGAGCAGTGTTTGGAGACTGGGGTGCAGAAGGATCCTGCAGAGAGCAGAGGTGTCAGACTGACGTGCAGAAGGACTGTTACAGAGAGCAGAGGTGAGAGACTGAGGTGTAGAAGGACTGTTACAGAGAGCAGAGTCTGGAGACTGAGGTTCAGAAGGACTGTTACAGAAAGAAGTGGTTGGAAATTGGGGTGCAGAAGGACCGTAACAGAGGCCAGAGTTTGGAGACTGCGTTATAGAAAAACTGTAACAGAGAGCAGAGGTTGCAGACTGAGGTGCAGAATAATAGACACAGAGAGCAGAGGTTGGAGATTGAAGTGCAGAAGGACTGTTACAGAGATTAGAGGTTGGAGACTGAGGATCAGAAGGACCGTTGCAGAGATCAGAGGTTGGAGACTGGGGTGCAGTAGAATCATTGCAGAGAGCAGAGGTTGGAGATTGGGATGCAGAAGGATCGTTGAAGAGAGCAGAGTTTGGAGACTGGGGTGCAGAAGAACTGCTACAGAGAGCAGAGGTTTGAGACTGGCGTGCAGAAGGCCTGATACAGAGAGGAGAGTTTGGAGACTGGGGTGCAGAAGGACTGTTATAGAGAGCAGAGTTTGGAGACTGTTTTGCTGAAGGAACTTACAGAGAGCAGATGTTGAAGACTGAGGTGCAGGTGGAATGTTACCGAGAGCAGTGTTTGGAGACTGGGGTGCAGAAGAATCGTGGAGAGCAAAGGTTTCAGACTGAGGTGCAGAAGTACTGTTACAGAGAGAAGAAGTTGGAGACTGAGGTGTAGAAGGACTGTTACAGAGAGCAGAGTTTAAAGACTGACGTGCAGAAGGACTGTTACAGAAAGCACAGGTTGAAAACTGAGGTGCAGAAGGATAAATACAAAGAGCAGAGGTTGGAGACTCGGGTTCAGAAGAACTGATTCAAAAAGCAGAGGTTGGAGACTTGGTTGCAGAAGGACCGTTACAGGGAGCAGAGGTTGGAAACTGCGGTACATAAGGTCTGTTACAGAGAGCAGATCTCGGAGACTGGAGAGCAGAAAGACTGTTGCAGAGGACAGAGGTTTGAGACTAGGGTGGAGAAGAAATTTTACAGACAGCAGAGTTTGAAAACTGGAGTGCAGAAGGATCTTACAGAGAGCAGAGGTTGGAGACTGTATTGACGAAGGATTGTTGCAGAGAGCATACGTTGGAGACTGGGGTCCAGAAGGTTCGTTGCAGAGAGCAGAGTTTGGAGACTGGGGTGCAGAAGGACTGTTGCAGAGAGCATATCTTGGAGACTGGCGTGGAGAAGGACTGTTGCAGACAGCAGATTTTAGAGACTGGGGTGCAGAAGAATTGTTACAGAGAACAGGGTCTGGAGACTGAGGTGCGGAAGGACTGTTACAGAGAGCTGCAGTTGGAGACTGGGATTCAGATGGATGTTACAGAGAGCAGAGTTTGCAGACTGGGGTGCAAAAGGACAGTTGCAGATAGCAGATGTTGGAGACTTGGGTTTAGAAGAATCCTTGCAGAGAGGAGAGGTTGG
>NW_027524154.1:0-35393 GCF_052094955.1 Ictidomys tridecemlineatus | reverse complement strand
GAACGACATTTGGCGAGCCAAGTGGGATTGGTGTACTGATCATTACCTGAAAGTTTCATCAAGATTGGGTTAAAAAGTGTGTGCTGAGATTTCAGGCAACTCGTAGTTTTTTGGAAGCTTGGCAGGCCCTTTCCATGAAAGTGATTCTCGCCAGTCTCTGCTTAGGGCTACATCAACAGCAAACAAACCATAGAGATAGAACTTGAAACTGCTTTATGGTGTCAAGTTTCAAAGAGCTAGCACAAACCGTGTTTGATTTAGAGTTCCAAACACATGTATTCCTATAGATGAAAACACAGTGAAACCTCCAAATGAAACCGGTTACTGACAACGAAAGGTTTCACCTAGAAGAACGAAATTTGGCGAGCCAAGTGGGATTGGTGTACTGATCATTACCTGAAAGTTTCATCAAGATTGGGTGAAAAAGTGTGTGCTGAGATTTCAGGCAACTCGTAGTTTTTTGGAAGCTTGGCAGGCCCTTTCCATGAAAGTGATTCTCGCCAGTCTCTGCTTAGGGCTACATCAACAGCAAACAAACCATAGAGATAGAACTTGAAACTGCTTTATGGTGTCAAGTTTCAAAGAGCTAGCACAAACCGTGTTTGATTTAGAGTTCCAAATACATGTATCCCTATAGGAGAAAACAGAGTGAAACCTCAAAATGAAACCGGTTACTGCCAACGAAAGGTTTCACCTAGAAGAACGAAATTTGGCGAGCCAAGTGGGATTGGTGTACTGATCATTAACTGAAAGTTTCATCAAGATTGGGTGAAAAAGTGTGTGCTGAGATTTCAGGCAACTCGTAGTTTTTTGGAAGCTTGGCAGGCCCTTTCCATGAAAGTGATTCTCGCCAATCTCTGCTTAGGGCTACATCAACAGCAAACAAACCATAGAGATAGAACTTGAAACTGCTTTATGGTGTCAAGTTTCAAAGAGCTTGCACAAACTGTGTTTGATTTAGACTTACAAATACATGTATCCCTATAGGAGAAAACAGAGTGAAACCTCAAAATGAAACCGGTTACTGCCAACGAACGGTTTCACCTAGAAGAACGAGATTTGTCGAGCCAAGTGGGATTGGTGTACTGATCATTTCCTGAAAGTTTCATCAAGATTGGGTGAAAAAGTGTTTGCTGGGATTTTAGGCAACTCGTAGTTTTTTGGAAGCTTGGCAGGCCCTTTCCATGAAAGTGATTCTCGCCAGTCTCTTCTTAGGGCTACATCAACAGCAAACAAACCATAGAGATAGAACTTGAAACTGCTTTATGGTGTCAAGTTTCAAAGAGCTAGCACAAACCGTGTTTGATTTAGAGTTCCAAATACATGTATCCCTATAGGAGAAAACAGAGTGAAACCTCAAAATGAAACCGGTTACTGCCAACGAACGGTTTCACCTAGAAGAACGAAATTTGGCGAGCTAAGTGGGATTGGTGTACTGATCATTACCTGAAAGTTTCATCAAGATTGGGTGAAAAAGTGTGTGCTGAGATTTCAGGCAACTCGTAGTTTTTTGGAAGCTTGGCAGGCCCTTTCCATGAAAGTGATTCTCGCCAGTCTCTGCTTAGGGCTACATAAACAGCAAACAAACCATAGAGATAGAACTTGAAACTGCTTTATGGTGTCAAGTTTCACAGAGCTAGCCCAAACCGTGTTTGATTTAGAGTTCCAAATACATGTATCCCTATAGGAGAAAACAGAGTGAAACCTCAAAATGAAACCGGTTACTGCCAACGAACGGTTTCACCGAGAAGAACGAAATTTGGCAAGCCAAGTGGGATTGGTGTACTGATCATTACCTGAAAGTTTCATCAAGATTGGGTGAAAAAGTGTGTGCTGAGATTTCAGGCAACTCGTAGTTTTTTGGAAGCTTGGCAGGCCCTTTCCATGAAAGTGATTCTCGCCAGTCTCTGCTTAGGGCTACATCAACAGCAAACAAACCATAGAGATAGAACTTGAAACTGCTTTATGGTGTCAAGTTTCAAAGAGCTAGCACAAACCGTGTTTGATGTAGAGTTCCAAATACATTTATCCCTATAGGAGAAAACAGAGTGAAACCTCAAAATGAAACCGGTTACTGCCAACGAACGGTTTCACCTAGAAGAACGAAATTTGGCGAGCCAAGTGGGATTGGTGTACTGATCATTACCTGAAAGTTTCATCAAGATTGGGTGAAAAAGTGTGTGCTGAGATTTCAGGCAACTCGTAGTTTTTTGGAAGCTTGGCAGGCCCTTTCCATGAAAGTGATTCTCGCCAGTCTCTGCTTAGGGCTACATCAACAGCAAACAAACCATAGAGATAGAACTTGAAACTGCTTTATGGTGTCAAGTTTCACAGAGCTAGCCCAAACCGTGTTTGATTTAGAGTTCCAAATACATGTATCCCTATAGGAGAAAACAGAGTGAAACCTCAAAATGAAACCGGTTACTGCCAACGAAAGGTTTCACCTAGAAGAACGAAATTTGGCGAGCCAAGTGGAATTGGTGTACTGATCATTACCTGAAAGTTTCATCAAGATTGGGTGAAAAAGTGTGTGCTGAGATTTCAGGCAACTCGTAGTTTTTTGGAAGCTTGGCAGGCCCTTTCCATGAAAGTGATTCTCGCCAGTCTCTGCTTAGGGCTACATCAACAGCAAACAAACCATAGAGATAGAACTTGAAACTGCTTTATGGTGTCAAGTTTCAAAGAGCTAGCACAAACCGTGTTTGATTTAGAGTTCCAAACACATGTATTCCTATAGGAGAAAACACAGTGAAACCTCCAAATGAAACCGGTTACTGACAACGAAAGGTTTCACCTAGAAGAACGAAATTTGGCGAGCCAAGTGGGATTGGTGTACTGATCATTACCTGAAAGTTTCATCAAGATTGGGTGAAAAAGTGTGTGCTGAGATTTCAGGCAACTCGTAGTTTTTTGGAAGCTTGGCAGGCCCTTTCCATGAAAGTGATTCTCGCCAGTCTCTGCTTAGGGCTACATCAACAGCAAACAAACCATAGAGATAGAACTTGAAACTGCTTTATGGTGTCAAGTTTCAAAGAGCTAGCACAAACCTTGTTTGATTTAGAGTTCCAAATACATGTATCCCTATAGGAGAAAACAGAGTGAAACCTCAAAATGAAACCGGTTACTGCCAACGAAAGGTTTCACCTAGAAGAACGAAATTTGGCGAGCCAAGTGGGATTGGTGTACTGATCATTAACTGAAAGTTTCATCAAGATTGGGTGAAAAAGTGTGTGCTGAGATTTCAGGCAACTCGTAGTTTTTTGGAAGCTTGGCAGGCCCTTTCCATGAAAGTGATTCTCGCCAGTCTCTGCTTAGGGCTACATCAACAGCAAACAAACCATAGAGATAGAACTTGAAACTGCTTTATGGTGTCAAGTTTCAAAGAGCTAGCACAAACCGTGTTTGATTTAGAGTTCCAAATACATATATCCCTATAGGAGAAAACAGAGTGAAACCTCAAAATGAAACCGGTTACTGCCAACGAACGGTTTCACCTAGAAGAACGAGATTTGTCGAGCCAAGTGGGGTTGGTGTACTGATCATTACCTGAAAGTTTCATCAAGATTGGGTGAAAAAGTGTTTGCTGGGATTTTAGGCAACTCGTAGTTTTTTGGAAGCTTGGCAGGCCCTTTCCATGAAAGTGATTCTCGCCAGTCTCTTCTTAGGGCTACATCAACAGCACACAAACCATAGAGATAGAACTTGAAACTGCTTTATGGTGTCAAGTTTCAAAGAGCTAGCACAAACCGTGTTTGATTTAGAGTTCCAAATACATGTATCCCTATAGGAGAAAACAGAGTGAAACCTCAAAATGAAACCGGTTACTGCCAACGAACGGTTTCACCTAGAAGAACGAAATTTGGCGAGCTAAGTGGGATTGGTGTACTGATCATTACCTGAAAGTTTCATCAAGATTGGGTGAAAAAGTGTGTGCTGAGATTTCAGGCAACTCGTAGTTTTTTGGAAGCTGGGCAGGCCCTTTTCATGAAAGTGATTCTCGCCAGTCTCTGCTTAGGGCTACATCAACAGCAAACAAACCATAGAGATAGAACTTGAAACTGCTTTATGGTGTCAAGTTTCAAAGAGCTAGCACAAACCGTGTTTGATTTAGAGTTCCAAATACATGTATCCCTATAGGAGAAAACAGAGTGAAACCTCCAAATGAAACCGGTTACTGCCAACGAACGGTTTCACCTAGAAGAACGACATTTGGCGAGCCAAGTGGGATTGGTGTACTGATCATTACCTGAAAGTTTCATCAAGATTGGGTGAAAAAATGTGTGCTGAGATTTCAGGCAACTCGTAGTTTTTTGGAAGCTTGGCAGGCCCTTTCCATGAAAGTGATTCTCGCCAGTCTCTGCTTAGGGCTACATCAACAGCAAACAAACCATAGAGATAGAACTTGAAACTGCTTTATGGTGTCAAGTTTCAAAGAGCTAGCACAAACCGTGTTTGATTTAGAGTTCCAAACACATGTATCCCTATAGGAGAAAACAGAGTGAAACCTCAAAATGAAACCGTTTACTGCCAACGAACGGTTTCACCTAGAAGAACGAAATTTGGCGAGCCAAGTGGGATTGGTGTACTGATCATTACCTGAAAGTTTCATCAAGATTGGGTGAAAAAGTGTGTGCTGAGATTTCAGGCAACTCGTAGTTTTTTGGAAGCTTGGCAGGCCCTTTCCATGAAAGGGATTCTCGCGAGTCTCTGCTTAGGGCTACATCAACAGCAAACAAACCATAGAGATAGAACTTGAAACTGCTTAATTGTGTCAAGTTTCAAAGAGCTAGCACAAACCGTGTTTGATTTAGAGTTCCAAATACATGTATCCCTATAGGAGAAAACAGAGTGAAACCTCAAAATGAAACCGGTTACTGCCCACGAACGGTTTCACCTAGAAGAACGAAATTTGGCGAGCCAAGTGGGATTGGTGTACTGATCATTACCTGAAAGTTTCATCAATATTGGGTGAAAAAGTGTTTGCTGGGATTTTAGGCAACTCGTAGTTTTTTGGAAGCTTGGCAGGCCCTTTCCATGAAAGTGATTCTCGCCAGTCTCTGCTTAGGGCTACATCAACAGCAAACAAACCACTGAGATAGAACTTGAAACTGCTTTATGGTGTCAAGTTTCAAAGAGCTAGCACAAACCGTGTTTGATTTAGAGTTCCAAATACATGTATCCCTATAGGAGAAAACAGAGTGAAACCTCAAAATGAAACCGGTTACTGCCAACGAACGGTTTCACCTAGAAGAACGAAATTTGGCGAGCCAAGTGGGATTGGTGAACTGATCATTACCTGAAAGATTCATCAAGATTGGGTGAAAAAGTGTGTGCTGAGATTTGAGGCAACTCGTAGTTTTTTGGAAGCTTGGCAGGCCCTTTCCATGAAAGTGATTCTCCCCAGTCTCTGCTTAGGGCTACATCAACAGAAAACAAACCATTGAGATAGATCTTGAAACTGCTTTATGTTGTCAAGTTTCAAAGAGCTAGCACAAACCGTGTTTGATTTAGAGTTCCAAACACATGTATTCCTATAGGAGAAAACACAGTGAAACCTCCAAATGAAACCGGTTACTGACAACGAAAGGTTTCACCTAGAAGAACGAAATTTGGCGAGCCAAGTGGGATTGGTGTACTGATCATTACCTGAAAGTTTCATCAAGATTGGGTGAAAAATTGTGTGCTGAGATTTCAGGCAACTCGTAGTTTTTTGGAAGCTTGGCAGGCCCTTTCCATGAAAGTGATTCTCGCCAGTCTCTGCTTAGGGCTACATCAACAGCAAACAAACCATAGAGATAGAACTTGAAACTGCTTTATGGTGTCAAGTTTCAAAGAGCTAGCACAAACCGTGTTTGATTTAGAGTTCCAAATACATGTATCCCTATAGGAGAAAACAGAGTGAAACCTCAAAATGAAACCGGTTACTGCCAACGAAAGGTTTCACCTAGAAGAACGAAATTTGGCGAGCCAAGTGGGATTGGTGTACTGATCATTAACTGAAAGTTTCATCAAGATTGGGTGAAAAAGTGTGTGCTGAGATTTCAGGCAACTCGTAGTTTTTTGGAAGCTTGGCAGGCCCTTTCCATGAAAGTGATTCTCGCCAGTCTCTGCTTAGGCTACATCAACAGCAAACAAACCATAGAGATAGAACTTGAAACTGCTTTATGGTGTCAAGTTTCAAAGAGCTAGCACAAACCGTGTTTGATTTAGAGTTCCAAATACATGTATCCCTATAGGAGAAAACAGAGTGAAACCTCAAAATGAAACCGGTTACTGCCAACGAACAGTTTCACCTAGAAGAACGAAATTTGGCGAGCCAAGTGGGATTGGTGTACTGATCATTACCTGAAAGTTTCATCAAGATTGGGTGAAAAAGTGTGTGCTGAGATTTCAGGCAACTCGTAGTTTTTTGGAAGCTTGGCAGGCCCTTTCCATGAAAGTGATTCTCGCCAGTCTCTGCTTAGGGCTACATCAACAGCAAACAAACCATAGAGATAGAACTTGAAACTGCTTTATGGTGTCAAGTTTCAAAGAGCTAGCACAAACCGTGTTTGATTTAGAGTTCCAAATACATGTATCCCTATAGGAGAAAACAGAGTGAAACCTCAAAATGAAACCGGTTACTGCCCACGAACGGTTTCACCTAGAAGAACGAAATTTGGCGAGCCAAGTGGGATTGGTGTACTGATCATTACCTGAAAGTTTCATCAATATTGGGTGAAAAAGTGTTTGCTGGGATTTTAGGCAACTCGTAGTTTTTTGGAAGCTTGGCAGGCCCTTTCCATGAAAGTGATTCTCGCCAGTCTCTGCTTAGGGCTACATCAACAGCAAACAAACCACTGAGATAGAACTTGAAACTGCTTTATGGTGTCAAGTTTCAAAGAGCTAGCACAAACCGTGTTTGATTTAGAGTTCCAAATACATGTATCCCTATAGGAGAAAACAGAGTGAAACCTCAAAATGAAACCGGTTACTACCCACGAACGGTTTCACCTAGAAGAACGAAATTTGGCGAGCCAATTGGGATTGGTGTACTGATCATTACCTGAAAGTTTCATCAAGATTGGGTGAAAAAGTGTTTGCTAGGATTTTAGGCAACTCGTAGTTTTTTGGAAGCTTGGCAGGCCCTTTCCATGAAAGTGATTCTCGCCAGTCTCTGCTTAGGGCTACATCAACAGCATACAAACCATAGAGATAGAACTTGAAACTGCTTTATGGTGTCAAGTTTCAAAGAGCTAGCACAAACCGTGTTTGATTTAGAGTTCCAAATACATGTATCCCTATAGGAGAAAACAGAGTGAAACCTCAAAATGAAACCGGTTACTGCCAACGAACGGTTTCACCTAGAAGAACGAAATTTGGCGAGCCAAGTGGGATTGGTGTACTGATCATTACCTGAAAGTTTCATCAAGATTGGGTGAAAAAGTGTGTGCTGAGATTTCAGGCAACTCGTAGTTTTTTGGAAGCTTGGCAGGCCCTTTCCATGAAAGTGATTCTCGCCAGTCTCTGCTTAGGGCTACATCAACAGCAAACATACCATTGAGATAGAACTTGAAACTGCTTTATGGTGTCAAGTTTCAAAGAGCTAGCACAAACCATGTTTGATTTAGAGTTCCAAATACATGAATCCCTATAGGAGAAAACAGAGTGAAACCTCCAAATGAAACCGTTTACTGCCAACGAACGGTTTCACCTAGAAGAACGAAATTTGGCGAGCCAAGTGGGATTGGTGTACTGATCATTACCTGAAAGATTCATCAAGATTGGGTGAAAAAGTGTGTGCTGAGATTTCAGGAAACTCGTAGTTGTTTGGAAGCTTGGCAGGCCCTTTCCATGAAAGTGATTCTCGCCAGTCTCTGCTTAGGGCTACATAAACAGCAAACAAACCATAGAGATAGAACTTGAAACTGCTTTATGGTGTCAAGTTTCACAGAGCTAGCCCAAACCGTGTTTGATTTAGAGTTCCAAATACATGTATCCCTATAGGAGAAAACAGAATGAAACCTCCAAATGAAACCGGTTACTGCCAACGAACGGTTTCACCTAGAAGAACGAAATTTGGAGAGCCAAGTGGGATTGGTGTACTGATCATTACCTGAAAGTTTCATCAAGATTGGGTGAAAAAGTGTGTGCTGAGATTTCAGGCAACTCGTAGTTTTTTGGAAGCTTGGCAGGCCCTTTCCATGAAAGTGATTCTCGCCAGTCTCTGCTTAGGGCTACAACAAAGCAAACAAACCATAGAGATAGAACTTGAAACTGCTTTATGGTGTCAAGTTTCAAAGAGCTAGCACAAACCGTGTTTGATTTAGAGTTCCAAATACATGTATCCCTATAGTAGAAAACAGAGTGAAACCTCAAAATGAAACCGGTTACTGCCAACGAAAGGTTTCACCTAGAAGAACGAAATTTGGCGAGCCAAGTGGGATTGGTGTACTGATCATTAACTGAAAGTTTCATCAAGATTGGGTGAAAAAGTGTGTGCTGAGATTTCAGGCAACTCGTAGTTTTTTGGAAGCTTGGCAGGCCCGTTCCATGAAAGTGATTCTCGCCAGTCTCTGCTTAGGGCTACATCAAGAGAAAACAAACCATAGAGATAGAACTTGAAACTGCTTTATGGTGTCAAGTTTCAAAGAGCTAGCACAAACCGTGTTTGATTTAGAGTTCCAAACACATGTATCCCTATAGGAGAAAACAGAGTGAAACCTCAAAATGAAACCGGTTACTGCCAACGAACGGTTTCACCTAGAAGAACGAAATTTGGCGAGCCAAGTGGGATTGGTGTACTGATCATTACCTGAAAGTTTCATCAAGATTGGGTGAAAAAGTGTGTGCTGAGATTTCAGGCAACTCGTAGTTTTTTGGAAGCTTGGCAGGCCCTTTCCATGAAAGTGATTCTCGCCAGTCTCTGCTTAGGGCTACATCAACAGCAAATAAACCATAGAGATAGAACTTGAAACTGCTTTATGGTGTCAAGTTTCAAAGAGCTAGCACAAACCGTGTTTGATTTAGAGTTCCAATTACATGTATCCCTATAGGAGAAAACAGAGTGAAACCTCCAAATGTAACCGGTTACTGCCAACGAACGGTTTCACCTAGAAGAACGACATTTGGCGAGCCAAGTGGGATTGGTGTACTGATCATTAACTGAAAGTTTCATCAAGATTGGGTGAAAAAGTGTGTGCTGAGATTTCAGGCAACTCGTAGTTTTTTGGAAGCTTGGCAGGCCCGTTCCATGAAAGTGATTCTCGCCAGTCTCTGCTTAGGGCTACATCAAGAGAAAACAAACCATAGAGATAGAACTTGAAACTGCTTTATGGTGTCAAGTTTCAAAGAGCTAGCACAAACCGTGTTTGATTTAGAGTTCCAAACACATGTATCCCTATAGGAGAAAACAGAGTGAAACCTCAAAATGAAACCGGTTACTGCCAACGAACGGTTTCACCTAGAAGAACGAAATTTGGCGAGCCAAGTGGGATTGGTGTACTGATCATTACCTGAAAGTTTCATCAAGATTGGGTGAAAAAGTGTGTGCTGAGATTTCAGGCAACTCGTAGTTTTTTGGAAGCTTGGCAGGCCCTTTCCATGAAAGTGATTCTCGCCAGTCTCTGCTTAGGGCTACATCAACAGCAAATAAACCATAGAGATAGAACTTGAAACTGCTTTATGGTGTCAAGTTTCAAAGAGCTAGCACAAACCGTGTTTGATTTAGAGTTCCAATTACATGTATCCCTATAGGAGAAAACAGAGTGAAACCTCCAAATGTAACCGGTTACTGCCAACGAACGGTTTCACCTAGAAGAACGACATTTGGCGAGCCAAGTGGGATTGGTGTACTGATCATTACCTGAAAGTTTCATCAAGATTGGGTTAAAAAGTGTGTGCTGAGATTTCAGGCAACTCGTAGTTTTTTGGAAGCTTGGCAGGCCCTTTCCATGAAAGTGATTCTCGCCAGTCTCTGCTTAGGGCTACATCAACAGCAAACAAACCATAGAGATAGAACTTGAAACTGCTTTATGGTGTCAAGTTTCAAAGAGCTAGCACAAACCGTGTTTGATTTAGAGTTCCAAACACATGTATTCCTATAGATGAAAACACAGTGAAACCTCCAAATGAAACCGGTTACTGACAACGAAAGGTTTCACCTAGAAGAACGAAATTTGGCGAGCCAAGTGGGATTGGTGTACTGATCATTACCTGAAAGTTTCATCAAGATTGGGTGAAAAAGTGTGTGCTGAGATTTCAGGCAACTCGTAGTTTTTTGGAAGCTTGGCAGGCCCTTTCCATGAAAGTGATTCTCGCCAGTCTCTGCTTAGGGCTACATCAACAGCAAACAAACCATAGAGATAGAACTTGAAACTGCTTTATGGTGTCAAGTTTCAAAGAGCTAGCACAAACCGTGTTTGATTTAGAGTTCCAAATACATGTATCCCTATAGGAGAAAACAGAGTGAAACCTCAAAATGAAACCGGTTACTGCCAACGAAAGGTTTCACCTAGAAGAACGAAATTTGGCGAGCCAAGTGGGATTGGTGTACTGATCATTAACTGAAAGTTTCATCAAGATTGGGTGAAAAAGTGTGTGCTGAGATTTCAGGCAACTCGTAGTTTTTTGGAAGCTTGGCAGGCCCTTTCCATGAAAGTGATTCTCGCCAATCTCTGCTTAGGGCTACATCAACAGCAAACAAACCATAGAGATAGAACTTGAAACTGCTTTATGGTGTCAAGTTTCAAAGAGCTTGCACAAACTGTGTTTGATTTAGACTTACAAATACATGTATCCCTATAGGAGAAAACAGAGTGAAACCTCAAAATGAAACCGGTTACTGCCAACGAACGGTTTCACCTAGAAGAACGAGATTTGTCGAGCCAAGTGGGATTGGTGTACTGATCATTACCTGAAAGTTTCATCAAGATTGGGTGAAAAAGTGTTTGCTGGGATTTTAGGCAACTCGTAGTTTTTTGGAAGCTTGGCAGGCCCTTTCCATGAAAGTGATTCTCGCCAGTCTCTTCTTAGGGCTACATCAACAGCAAACAAACCACTGAGATAGAACTTGAAACTGCTTTATGGTGTCAAGTTTCAAAGAGCTAGCACAAACCGTGTTTGATTTAGAGTTCCAAATACATGTATCCCTATAGGAGAAAACAGAGTGAAACCTCAAAATGAAACCGGTTACTACCCACGAACGGTTTCACCTAGAAGAACGAAATTTGGCGAGCCAATTGGGATTGGTGTACTGATCATTACCTGAAAGTTTCATCAAGATTGGGTGAAAAAGTGTTTGCTAGGATTTTAGGCAACTCGTAGTTTTTTGGAAGCTTGGCAGGCCCTTTCCATGAAAGTGATTCTCGCCAGTCTCTGCTTAGGGCTACATCAACAGCAAACAAACCATAGAGATAGAACTTGAAACTGCTTTATGGTGTCAAGTTTCAAAGAGCTAGCACAAACCGTGTTTGATTTAGAGTTCCAAATACATGTATCCCTATAGGAGAAAACAGAGTGAAACCTCAAAATGAAACCGGTTACTGCCAACGAACGGTTTCACCTAGAAGAACGAAATTTGGCGAGCCAAGTGGGATTGGTGTACTGATCATTACCTGAAAGTTTCATCAAGATTGGGTGAAAAAGTGTGTGCTGAGATTTCAGGCAACTCGTAGTTTTTTGGAAGCTTGGCAGGCCCTTTCAATGAAAGTGATTCTCGCCAGTCTCTGCTTAGGGCTACATCAACAGCAAACATACCATTGAGATAGAACTTGAAACTGCTTTATGGTGTCAAGTTTCAAAGAGCTAGCACAAACCATGTTTGATTTAGAGTTCCAAATACATGAATCCCTATAGGAGAAAACAGAGTGAAACCTCCAAATGAAACCGTTTACTGCCAACGAACGGTTTCACCTAGAAGAACGAAATTTGGCGAGCCAAGTGGGATTGGTGTACTGATCATTACCTGAAAGATTCATCAAGATTGGGTGAAAAAGTGTGTGCTGAGATTTCAGGAAACTCGTAGTTGTTTGGAAGCTTGGCAGGCCCTTTCCATGAAAGTGATTCTCGCCAGTCTCTGCTTAGGGCTACATAAACAGCAAACAAACCATAGAGATAGAACTTGAAACTGCTTTATGGTGTCAAGTTTCACAGAGCTAGCCCAAACCGTGTTTGATTTAGAGTTCCAAATACATGTATCCCTATAGGAGAAAACAGAATGAAACCTCCAAATGAAACCGGTTACTGCCAACGAACGGTTTCACCTAGAAGAACGAAATTTGGAGAGCCAAGTGGGATTGGTGTACTGATCATTACCTGAAAGTTTCATCAAGATTGGGTGAAAAAGTGTGTGCTGAGATTTCAGGCAACTCGTAGTTTTTTGGAAGCTTGGCAGGCCCTTTCCATGAAAGTGATTCTCGCCAGTCTCTGCTTAGGGCTACATCAAAGCAAACAAACCATAGAGATAGAACTTGAAACTGCTTTATGGTGTCAAGTTTCAAAGAGCTAGCACAAACCGTGTTTGATTTAGAGTTCCAAATACATGTATCCCTATAGTAGAAAACAGAGTGAAACCTCAAAATGAAACCGGTTATTGCCAACGAAAGGTTTCACCTAGAAGAACGAAATTTGGCGAGCCAAGTGGGATTGGTGTACTGATCATTAACTGAAAGTTTCATCAAGATTGGGTGAAAAAGTGTGTGCTGAGATTTCAGGCAACTCGTAGTTTTTTGGAAGCTTGGCAGGCCCGTTCCATGAAAGTGATTCTCGCCAGTCTCTGCTTAGGGCTACATCAAGAGAAAACAAACCATAGAGATAGAACTTGAAACTGCTTTATGGTGTCAAGTTTCAAAGAGCTAGCACAAACCGTGTTTGATTTAGAGTTCCAAACACATGTATCCCTATAGGAGAAAACAGAGTGAAACCTCAAAATGAAACCGGTTACTGCCAACGAACGGTTTCACCTAGAAGAACGAAATTTGGCGAGCCAAGTGGGATTGGTGTACTGATCATTACCTGAAAGTTTCATCAAGATTGGGTGAAAAAGTGTGTGCTGAGATTTCAGGCAACTCGTAGTTTTTTGGAAGCTTGGCAGGCCCTTTCCATGAAAGTGATTCTCGCCAGTCTCTGCTTAGGGCTACATCAACAGCAAATAAACCATAGAGATAGAACTTGAAACTGCTTTATGGTGTCAAGTTTCAAAGAGCTAGCACAAACCGTGTTTGATTTAGAGTTCCAATTACATGTATCCCTATAGGAGAAAACAGAGTGAAACCTCCAAATGTAACCGGTTACTGCCAACGAACGGTTTCACCTAGAAGAACGACATTTGGCGAGCCAAGTGGGATTGGTGTACTGATCATTAACTGAAAGTTTCATCAAGATTGGGTGAAAAAGTGTGTGCTGAGATTTCAGGCAACTCGTAGTTTTTTGGAAGCTTGGCAGGCCCGTTCCATGAAAGTGATTCTCGCCAGTCTCTGCTTAGGGCTACATCAAGAGCAAACAAACCATAGAGATAGAACTTGAAACTGCTTTATGGTGTCAAGTTTCAAAGAGCTAGCACAAACCGTGTTTGATTTAGAGTTCCAAACACATGTATCCCTATAGGAGAAAACAGAGTGAAACCTCAAAATGAAACCGGTTACTGCCAACGAACGGTTTCACCTAGAAGAACGAAATTTGGCGAGCCAAGTGGGATTGGTGTACTGATCATTACCTGAAAGTTTCATCAAGATTGGGTGAAAAAGTGTGTGCTGAGATTTCAGGCAACTCGTAGTTTTTTGGAAGCTTGGCAGGCCCTTTCCATGAAAGTGATTCTCGCCAGTCTCTGCTTAGGGCTACATCAACAGCAAATAAACCATAGAGATAGAACTTGAAACTGCTTTATGGTGTCAAGTTTCAAAGAGCTAGCACAAACCGTGTTTGATTTAGAGTTCCAATTACATGTATCCCTATAGGAGAAAACAGAGTGAAACCTCCAAATGTAACCGGTTACTGCCAACGAACGGTTTCACCTAGAAGAACGACATTTGGCGAGCCAAGTGGGATTGGTGTACTGATCATTACCTGAAAGTTTCATCAAGATTGGGTTAAAAAGTGTGTGCTGAGATTTCAGGCAACTCGTAGTTTTTTGGAAGCTTGGCAGGCCCTTTCCATGAAAGTGATTCTCGCCAGTCTCTGCTTAGGGCTACATCAACAGCAAACAAACCATAGAGATAGAACTTGAAACTGCTTTATGGTGTCAAGTTTCAAAGAGCTAGCACAAACCGTGTTTGATTTAGAGTTCCAAACACATGTATTCCTATAGATGAAAACACAGTGAAACCTCCAAATGAAACCGGTTACTGACAACGAAAGGTTTCACCTAGAAGAACGAAATTTGGCGAGCCAAGTGGGATTGGTGTACTGATCATTACCTGAAAGTTTCATCAAGATTGGGTGAAAAAGTGTGTGCTGAGATTTCAGGCAACTCGTAGTTTTTTGGAAGCTTGGCAGGCCCTTTCCATGAAAGTGATTCTCGCCAATCTCTGCTTAGGGCTACATCAACAGCAAACAAACCATAGAGATAGAACTTGAAACTGCTTTATGGTGTCAAGTTTCAAAGAGCTTGCACAAACTGTGTTTGATTTAGACTTACAAATACATGTATCCCTATAGGAGAAAACAGAGTGAAACCTCAAAATGAAACCGGTTACTGCCAACGAACGGTTTCACCTAGAAGAACGAGATTTGTCGAGCCAAGTGGGATTGGTGTACTGATCATTACCTGAAAGTTTCATCAAGATTGGGTGAAAAAGTGTTTGCTGGGATTTTAGGCAACTCGTAGTTTTTTGGAAGCTTGGCAGGCCCTTTCCATGAAAGTGATTCTCGCCAGTCTCTTCTTAGGGCTACATCAACAGCAAACAAACCATAGAGATAGAACTTGAAACTGCTTTATGGTGTCAAGTTTCAAAGAGCTAGCACAAACCGTGTTTGATTTAGAGTTCCAAATACATGTATCCCTATAGGAGAAAACAGAGTGAAACCTCAAAATGAAACCGGTTACTGCCAACGAACGGTTTCACCTAGAAGAACGAAATTTGGCGAGCTAAGTGGGATTGGTGTACTGATCATTACCTGAAAGTTTCATCAAGATTGGGTGAAAAAGTGTGTGCTGAGATTTCAGGCAACTCGTAGTTTTTTGGAAGCTTGGCAGGCCCTTTCCATGAAAGTGATTCTCGCCAGTCTCTGCTTAGGGCTACTTCAACAGCAAACAAACCATAGAGATAGAACTTGAAACTGCTTTATGGTGTCAAGTTTCACAGAGCTAGCCCAAACCGTGTTTGATTTAGAGTTTCAAATACATGTATCCCTATAGGAGAAAACAGAGTGAAACCTCAAAATGAAACCGGTTACTGCCAACGAACGGTTTCACCGAGAAGAACGAAATTTGGCGAGCCAAGTGGGATTGGTGTACTGATCATTACCTGAAAGTTTCATCAAGATTGGGTGAAAAAGTGTGTGCTGAGATTTCAGGCAACTCGTAGTTTTTTGGAAGCTTGGCAGGCCCTTTCCATGAAAGTGATTCTCGCCAGTCTCTGCTTAGGGCTACATCAACAGCAAACAAACCATTGAGATAGAACTTGAAACTGCTTTATGGTGTCAAGTTTCAAAGAGCTAGCACAAACCGTGTTTGATTTAGAGTTCCAAATACATGTATCCCTATAGGAGAAAACAGAGTGAAACCTCCAAATGAAACCGGTTACTGCCAACGAACGGTTTCACCTAGAAGAACGAAATTTGGCGAGCCAAGTGGGATTGGTGTACTGATCATTACCTGAAAGATTCATCAAGATTGGGTGAAAAAGTGTGTGCTGAGATTTCAGGAAACTCGTAGTTGTTTGGAAGCTTGGCAGGCCCTTTCCATTAAAGTGATTCTCGCCAGTCTCTGCTTAGGGCTACATAAACAGCAAACAAACCATAGAGATAGAACTTGAAACTGCTTTATGGTGTCAAGTTTCACAGAGCTAGCCCAAACCGTGTTTGATTTAGAGTTCCAAATACATGTATCCCTATAGGAGAAAACAGAGTGAAACCTCAAAATGAAACCGGTTACTGCCAACGAACGGTTTCACCGAGAAGAACGAAATTTGGCAAGCCAAGTGGGATTGGTGTACTGATCATTACCTGAAAGTTTCATCAAGATTGGGTGAAAAAGTGTGTGCTGAGATTTCAGGCAACTCGTAGTTTTTTGGAAGCTTGGCAGGCCCTTTCCATGAAAGTGATTCTCGCCAGTCTCTGCTTAGGGCTACATCAACAGCAAACAAACCATAGAGATAGAACTTGAAACTGCTTTATGGTGTCAAGTTTCAAAGAGCTAGCACAAACCGTGTTTGATGTAGAGTTCCAAATACATTTATCCCTATAGGAGAAAACAGAGTGAAACCTCAAAATGAAACCGGTTACTGCCAACGAACGGTTTCACCTAGAAGAACGAAATTTGGCGAGCCAAGTGGGATTGGTGTACTGATCATTACCTGAAAGTTTCATCAAGATTGGGTGAAAAAGTGTGTGCTGAGATTTCAGGCAACTCGTAGTTTTTTGGAAGCTTGGCAGGCCCTTTCCATGAAAGTGATTCTCGCCAGTCTCTGCTTAGGGCTACATCAACAGCAAACAAACCATAGAGATAGAACTTGAAACTGCTTTATGGTGTCAAGTTTCACAGAGCTAGCCCAAACCGTGTTTTATTTAGAGTTCCAAATACATGTATCCCTATAGGAGAAAACAGAGTGAAACCTCAAAATGAAACCGGTTACTGCCAACGAAAGGTTTCACCTAGAAGAACGAAATTTGGCGAGCCAAGTGGAATTGGTGTACTGATCATTACCTGAAAGTTTCATCAAGATTGGGTGAAAAAGTGTGTGCTGAGATTTCAGGCAACTCGTAGTTTTTTGGAAGCTTGGCAGGCCCTTTCCATGAAAGGGATTCTCGCGAGTCTCTGCTTAGGGCTACATCAACAGCAAACAAACCATAGAGATAGAACTTGAAACTGCTTAATTGTGTCAAGTTTCAAAGAGCTAGCACAAACCGTGTTTGATTTAGAGTTCCAAATACATGTATCCCTATAGGAGAAAACAGAGTGAAACCTCAAAATGAAACCGGTTACTGCCAACGAACGGTTTCACCTAGAAGAACGAAATTTGGCGAGCCAAGTGGGATTGGTGAACTGATCATTACCTGAAAGATTCATCAAGATTGGGTGAAAAAGTGTGTGCTGAGATTTGAGGCAACTCGTAGTTTTTTGGAAGCTTGGCAGGCCCTTTCCATGAAAGTGATTCTCCCCAGTCTCTGCTTAGGGCTACATCAACAGAAAACAAACCATTGAGATAGATCTTGAAACTGCTTTATGTTGTCAAGTTTCAAAGAGCTAGCACAAACCGTGTTTGATTTAGAGTTCCAAACACATGTATTCCAATAGGAGAAAACACAGTGAAACCTCCAAATGAAACCGGTTACTGACAACGAAAGGTTTCACCTAGAAGAACGAAATTTGGCGAGCCAAGTGGGATTGGTGTACTGATCATTACCTGAAAGTTTCATCAAGATTGGGTGAAAAAGTGTGTGCTGAGATTTCAGGCAACTCGTAGTTTTTTGGAATCTTGGCAGGCCCTTTCCATGAAAGTGATTCTCGCCAGTCTCTGCTTAGGGCTACATCAACAGCAAACAAACCATAGAGATAGAACTTGAAACTGCTTTATGGTGTCAAGTTTCAAAGAGCTAGCACAAACCGTGTTTGATTTAGAGTTCCAAATACATGTATCCCTATAGGAGAAAACAGAGTGAAACCTCAAAATGAAACCGGTTACTGCCAACGAAAGGTTTCACCTAGAAGAACGAAATTTGGCGAGCCAAGTGGGATTGGTGTACTGATCATTAACTGAAATTTTCATCAAGATTGGGTGAAAAAGTGTGTGCTGAGATTTCAGGCAACTCGTAGTTTTTTGGAAGCTTGGCAGGCCCTTTCCATGAAAGTGATTCTCGCCAGTCTCTGCTTAGGGCTACATCAACAGCAAACAAACCATAGAGATAGAACTTGAAACTGCTTTATGGTGTCAAGTTTCAAAGAGCTAGCACAAACCGTGTTTGATTTAGAGTTCCAAATACATGTATCCCTATAGGAGAAAACAGAGTGAAACCTCAAAATGAAACCGGTTACTGCCAACGAACAGTTTCACCTAGAAGAACGAAATTTGGCGAGCCAAGTGGGATTGGTGTACTGATCATTACCTGAAAGTTTCATCAAGATTGGGTGAAAAAGTGTGTGCTGAGATTTCAGGCAACTCGTAGTTTTTTGGAAGCTTGGCAGGCCCTTTCCATGAAAGTGATTCTCGCCAGTCTCTGCTTAGGGCTACATCAACAGCAAACAAACCATAGAGATAGAACTTGAAACTGCTTTATGGTGTCAAGTTTCAAAGAGCTAGCACAAACCGTGTTTGATTTAGAGTTCCAAATACATGTATCCCTATAGGAGAAAACAGAGTGAAACCTCAAAATGAAACCGGTTACTGCCCACGAACGGTTTCACCTAGAAGAACGAAATTTGGCGAGCCAAGTGGGATTGGTGTACTGATCATTACCTGAAAGTTTCATCAAGATTGGGTGAAAAAGTGTTTGCTGGGATTTTAGGCAACTCGTAGTTTTTTGGAAGCTTGGCAGGCCCTTTCCATGAAAGTGATTCTCGCCAGTCTCTGCTTAGGGCTACATCAACAGCAAACAAACCACTGAGATAGAACTTGAAACTGCTTTATGGTGTCAAGTTTCAAAGAGCTAGCACAAACCGTGTTTGATTTAGAGTTCCAAATACATGTATCCCTATAGGAGAAAACAGAGTGAAACCTCAAAATGAAACCGGTTACTGCCAACGAAAGGTTTCACCTAGAAAAACGAAATTTGGCGAGCCAAGTGGGATTGGTGTACTGATCATTAACTGAAAGTTTCATCAAGATTGGGTGAAAAAGTGTGTGCTGAGATTTCAGGCAACTCGTAGTTTTTTGGAAGCTTGGCAGGCCCTTTCCATGAAAGTGATTCTCGCCAGTCTCTGCTTAGGGCTACATCAACAGCAAACAAACCATAGAGATAGAACTTGAAACTGCTTTATGGTGTCAAGTTTCAAAGAGCTAGCACAAACCGTGTTTGATTTAGAGTTCCAAATACATGTATCCCTATAGGAGAAAACAGAGTGAAACCTCCAAATGAAACCGGTTACTGCCAACGAACAGTTTCACCTAGAAGAACGAAATTTGGCGAGCCAAGTGGGATTGGTGTACTGATCATTACCTGAAAGTTTCATCAAGATTGGGTGAAAAAGTGTGTGCTGAGATTTCAGGCAACTCGTAGTTTTTTGGAAGCTTGGCAGGACCTTTCCATGAAAGTGATTCTCGACAGTCTCTGCTTAGGGCTACATCAACAGCAAACAAACCATAGAGATAGAACTTGAAACTGCTTTATGGTGTCAAGTTTCAAAGAGCTAGCACAAACCGTGTTTGATTTAGAGTTCCAAATACATGTATCCCTATAGGAGAAAACAGAGTGAAACCTCAAAATGAAACCCGTTACTGCCAACGAACGGTTTCACCTAGAAGAACGAAATTTGGCGAGCCAAGTGGGATTGGTGTACTGATCATTACCTGAAAGTTTCATCAAGATTGGGTGAAAAAGTGTGTGCTGAGATTTCAGGCAACTCGTAGTTTTTTGGAAGCTTGGCAGGCCCTTTCCATGAAAGTGATTCTCGCCAGTCTCTGCTTAGGGCTACATCAACAGCAAACATACCATTGAGATAGAACTTGAAACTGCTTTATGGTGTCAAGTTTCAAAGAGCTAGCACAAACCATGTTTGATTTAGAGTTCCAAATACATGAATCCCTATAGGAGAAAACAGAGTGAAACCTCCAAATGAAACCGTTTACTGCCAACGAACGGTTTCACCTAGAAGAACGAAATTTGGCGAGCCAAGTGGGATTGGTGTACTGATCATTACCTGAAAAATTCATCAAGATTGGGTGAAAAAGTGTGTGCTGAGATTTCAGGAAACTCGTAGTTGTTTGGAAGCTTGGCAGGCCCTTTCCATGAAAGTGATTCTCGCCAGTCTCTGCTTAGGGCTACATAAACAGCAAACAAACCATAGAGATAGAACTTGAAACTGCTTTATGGTGTCAAGTTTCACAGAGCTAGCCCAAACCGTGTTTGATTTAGAGTTCCAAATACATGTATCCCTATAGTAGAAAACAGAATGAAACCTCCAAATGAAACCGGTTACTGCCAACGAACGGTTTCACCTAGAAGAACGAAATTTGGCGAGCCAAGTGGGATTGGTGTACTGATCATTACTTGAATGTTTCATCAAGATTGGGTGAAAAAGTGTGTGCTGAGATTTCAGGCAACTCGTAGTTTTTTGGAAGCTTGGCAGGCCCTTTCCAAGAAAGTAATTCTCGCCAGTCTCTGCTTAGGGCTACATCAACAGCAAACAAACCATAGAGATAGAACTTGAAACTGCTTTATGGTGTCAAGTTTCAAAGAGCTAGCACAAACCTTGTTTGATTTAGAGTTCCAAATACATGTATCCCTATAGGAGAAAACAGAGTGAAACCTCCAAATGAAACCGGTTACTGCCAACGAACGGTTTCACCTAGAAGAACGAAATTTGGCGAGCCAAGTGGGATTCGTGTACTGATCATTACGTGAAAGTTTCATCAAGATTGGGTGAAAAAGTGTGTGCTGAGATTTCAGGCAACTCGTAGTTTTTTGGAAGCTTGGCAGGTCCTTTCCATGAAAGTGATTCTCGCCAGTCTCTGCTTAAAGCTACATCAACAGCAAACAAACCATAGAGATAGAACTTGAAACTGCTTTATGGTGTCAAGTTTCAAAGAGCTAGCACAAACCGTGTTTGATTTAGAGTTCCAAATACATGTATCCCTATAGGAGAAAACAGAGTGAAACCTCAAAATGAAACCGGTTACTGCCAACGAACGGTTTCACCTAGAAGAACGAAATTTGGCGAGCCAAGTGGGATTGGTGTACTGATCATTACCTGAAAGTTTCATCAAGATTGGGTGAAAAAGTGTGTGCTGAGATTTCAGGCAACTCGTAGTTTTTTGGAAGCTTGGCCGGCCCGTTCCATGAAAGTGATTCTCGCCAGTCTCTGCTTAGGCCTACATCAACAGCAAACAAACCATAGAGATAGAACTTGAAACTGCTTTATGGTGTCAAGTTTCAAAGAGCTAGCACAAACCGTGTTTGATTTAGAGTTCCAAATACATGTATCCCTATAGGAGAAAACAGAGTGAAACCTCCAAATGAAACCGGTTACTGCCAACGAACGGTTTCACCTAGAAGAACGAAATTTGGCGAGCCAAGTGGGATTGGTGTACTGATCATTACCTGAAAGTTTCATCAAGATTCGGTGAAAAACTGTGTGCTGAGATTTCAGGCAACTCGTAGTTTTTTGGAAGCTTGGCAGGCCCTTTCCATGAAAGTGATTCTCGCCAGTCTCTGCTTAGGGCTACATCAACAGCAAACAAACCATAGAGATAGAACTTAAAACTGCTTTATGGTGTCAAGTTTCAAAGAGCTAGCACAAACCGTGTTTGATTTAGAGTTCCAAATACATGTATCCCTATAGGAGAAAACAGAGTGAAACCTCCAAATGAAACCGGTTACTGCCAACGAATGGTTTCACCGAGAAGAACGAAATTTGGAGAGCCAAGTGGGATTGGTGTACTGATCATTACCTGAAAGTTTCATCAAGATTGGGTGAAAAAGTGTGTGCTGAGATTTCAGGCAACTCGTAGTTTTTTGGAAGCTTGGCAGGCCCTTTCCATGAAAGTGATTCTCGCCAGTCTCTGCTTAGGGCTACATCAACAGCAAACAAACCATAGAGATAGAACTTGAAACTGCTTTATGGTGTCAAGTTTCAAAGAGCTAGCAGTAACCATGTTTGATTTAGAGTTCCAAATACATGTATCCCTATAGGAGAAAACAGAGTGAAACCTCCAAATGAAACCGGATACTGCCAACGAACGGTTTCACCTAGAAGAACGAAATTTGGCGAGCCAAGTGGGATTGGTGTACTGATCATTACCTGAAAGTTTCATCAAGATTGGGTGAAAAAGTGTGTGCTGAGATTTCAGGCAACTCGTAGTTTTTTGGAAGCTTGGCAGGCCCTTTCCATGAAAGTAATTCTCGCCAGTCTCTGCTTAGGGCTACATCAACAGCAAACAAACCATAGAGATAGAACTTGAAACTGCTTTATGGTGTCAAGTTTCAAAGAGCTAGCACAAACCTTGTTTGATTTAGAGTTCCAAATACATGTATCCCTATAGGAGAAAACAGAGTGAAACCTCCAAATGAAACCGGTTACTGCCAACGAACGGTTTCACCTAGAAGAACGAAATTTGGCGAGCCAAGTGGGATTCGTGTACTGATCATTACGTGAAAGTTTCATCAAGATTGGGTGAAAAAATGTGTGCTGAGATTTCAGGCAACTCGTAGTTTTTTGGAAGCTTGGCAGGTCCTTTCCATGAAAGTGATTCTCGCCAGTCTCTGCTTAAAGCTACATCAACAGCAAACAAACCATAGAGATAGAACTTGAAACTGCTTATGGTGTCAAGTTTCAAAGAGCTAGCACAAACCGTGTTTGATTTAGAGTTCCAAATACATGTATCCCTATAGGAGAAAACAGAGTGAAACCTCAAAAAGAAACCGGTTACTGCCAACGAACGGTTTCACCAAGAAGAACGAAATTTGGCGAGCCAAGTGGGACTGGTGTACTGATCATTACCTGAAAGTTTAATCAAGATTGGGTGAAAAAGTGTGTGCTGAGATTTCAGGCAACTCGTAGTTTTTTGGAAGCTTGGCAGGCCCTTTCCATGAAAGTGATTCTCGCCAGTCTCTGCTTAGGGCTACATCAACAGCAAACAAACCATAGAGATAGAACTTGAAACTGCTTTATTGTGTCAAGTTTCATAGAGCTAGCACAAACCGTGTTTGATTTAGAGTTCCAAATACATGTATCCCTATAGGAGAAAACAGAGTGAAACCTCAATATGAAACCGGTTACTGCCAACGAACGGTTTCACCGAGAAGAACGAAATTTGGCGAGCCAAGTGGGATTGGTGTACTGATCATTACCTGAAAGATTAATCAAGATTGGGTGAAAAAGTGTGTGCTGAGATTTCAGGCAACTCGTAGTTTTTTGGAAGCTTGGCAGGCCCTTTCCATGAAAGTGATTCTCGCCAGTCTCTGCTTAGGGCTACTTCAACAGCAAACAAACCATAGAGATAGAACTTGAAACTGCTTTATGGTGTCAAGTTTCACAGAGCTAGCCCAAACCGTCTTTGATTTAGAGTTCCAAATACATGTATCCCTATAGGAGAAAACAGAGTGAAACCTCAAAATGAAACCGGTTACTGCCAACGAACGGTTTCACCGAGAAGAACGAAATTTGGCGAGCCAAGTGGGATTGGTGTCCTGATCATTACCTGAAAGTTTCATCAAGATTGGGTCAAAAAGTGTGTGCTGAGATTTCAGGCAACTCGTAGTTTTTTGGAAGCTTGGCAGGCATTTTCCATGAAAGTGATTCTCGCCAGTCTCTGCTTAGGGCTACATCAACAGCAAACAAACCATAGAGATAGAACTTGAAACTGCTTTATGGTGTCAAGTTTCAAAGAGCTAGCACAAACCGTGTTTGATTTAGAGTTCCAAATACATGTATCCCTATAGGAGAAAACAGAGTGAAACCTCAAAAAGAAACCGGTTACTGCCAACGAACGGTTTCACCAAGAAGAACGAAATTTGGCGAGCCAAGTGGGACTGGTGTACTGATCATTACCTGAAAGTTTAATCAAGATTGGGTGAAAAAGTGTGTGCTGAGATTTCAGGCAACTCGTAGTTTTTTGGAAGCTTGGCAGGCCCTTTCCATGAAAGTGATTCTCGCCAGTCTCTGCTTAGGGCTACATCAACAGCAAACAAACCATAGAGATAGAACTTGAAACTGCTTTATGGTGTCAAGTTTCAAAGAGCTAGCACAAAACGTGTTTGATTTAGAGTTCCAAATACATGTATCCCTATAGGAGAAAACAGAGTGAAACCTCAAAATGAAACCGGTTACTGCCAACGAACAATTTCACCTAGAAGAACGAAATTTGGCGAGCCAAGTGGGACTGGTGTTCTGATCATTACCTGAAAGTTTGATCAAGATTGGGTGAAAAAGTGTGTGCTGAGATTTCAGGCAACTCGTAGTTTTTTGGAAGCTTGGCAGGCCCTTTCCATGAAAGTGATTCTCGCCAGTCTCTGCTTAGGGCTACATCAACAGCAAACAAACCATAGAGATAGAACTTGAAACTGCTTTATTGTGTCAAGTTTCAAAGAGCTAGCACAAACCGTGTTTGATTTAGAGTTCCAAATACATGTATCCCTATAGGAGAAAACAGAGTGAAACCTCAAAATGAAACCCGTTACTGCCAACGAACGATTTCACCTAGAAGAACGAAATTTGGCGAGCCAAGTGGGATTCGTGTACTGATCATTACCTGAAAGTTTCATCAAGATTGGGTGAAAAAGTGTGTGCTGAGATTTCAGGCAACTCGTAGTTTTTTGGAAGCTTGGCAGGCCATTTCCATGAAAGTGATTCTCGCCAGTCTCTGCTGAGGGCTACATCAACAGCAAACAAACCATAGAGATAGAACTTGAAACTGCTTTATGGTGTCAAGTTTCAAAGAGCTAGCACAAACCGTGTTTGATTTAGAGTTCCAAATACATGTATCCCTATAGGAGAAAACAGAGTGAAACCTCCAAATGAAACAGGTTACTGCCAACGAACGGTTTCACCTAGAAGAACGAGATTTGGTGAGCCCAGTGGGATTGGTGTACTGATCATTACCTGAAAGTTTCATAAAGATTGGATGAAAAAGTGTGTGCTGAGATTTCAGGCAACTTGTAGTTTTTTGGAAGCTTGGCAGGCCCTTTCCATGAAAGTGATTCTCGCCAGTCTCTGCTTAGGGCTACATCAACAGCAAACAAACCATAGAGATAGAATTTGAAACTGCTTTATGGTGTCAAGTTTCAAAGAGCTAGCACAAACCGTGTTTGATTTAGAGTTCCAAATACATGTATCCCTATAGGAGAAAACAGAGTGAAACCTCAAAATGAAACCGGTTACTGCCAAAGAACGGTTTCACCTAGAAGAACGAGATTTGGCGAGCCAAGTGGGATTGGTGTACTGATCATTACCTGAAAGTTTCATCAAGATTGGGTGAAAAAGTGTGTGCTGAGATTTCAGGCAACTCGTAGTTTTTTGGAAGCTTGGCAGGCCCTTTCCATGAAAGTGATTCTCGCCAGTCTCTGCTTAGGGCTACATCAACAGCAAACAAACCATAGAGATAGAACTTGAAACTGCTTTATGGTGTCAAGTTTCAAAGAGCTAGCACAAACCGTGTTTGATTTAGAGTTCCAAATACATGTATCCCTATAGGAGAAAACAGAGTGAAACCTCAAAAAGAAACCGGTTACTGCCAACGAACGGTTTCACCAAGAAGAACGAAATTTGGCGAGCCAAGTGGGACTGGTGTACTGATCATTACCTGAAAGTTTAATCAAGATTGGGTGAAAAAGTGTGTGCTGAGATTTCAGGCAACTCGTAGTTTTTTGGAAGCTTGGCAGGCCCTTTCCATGAAAGTGATTCTCGCCAGTCTCTGCTTAGGGCTACATCAACAGCAAACAAACCATAGAGATAGAACTTGAAACTGCTTTATGGTGTCAAGTTTCAAAGAGCTAGCACAAAACGTGTTTGATTTAGAGTTCCAAATACATGTATCCCTATAGGAGAAAACAGAGTGAAACCTCAAAATGAAACCGGTTACTGCCAACGAACAATTTCACCTAGAAGAACGAAATTTGGCGAGCCAAGTGGGACTGGTGTTCTGATCATTACCTGAAAGTTTGATCAAGATTGGGTGAAAAAGTGTGTGCTGAGATTTCAGGCAACTCGTAGTTTTTTGGAAGCTTGGCAGGCCCTTTCCATGAAAGTGATTCTCGCCAGTCTCTGCTTAGGGCTACATCAACAGCAAACAAACCATAGAGATAGAACTTGAAACTGCTTTATTGTGTCAAGTTTCAAAGAGCTAGCACAAACCGTGTTTGATTTAGAGTTCCAAATACATGTATCCCTATAGGAGAAAACAGAGTGAAACCTCAAAATGAAACCCGTTACTGCCAACGAACGATTTCACCTAGAAGAACGAAATTTGGCGAGCCAAGTGGGATTCGTGTACTGATCATTACCTGAAAGTTTCATCAAGATTGGGTGAAAAAGTGTGTGCTGAGATTTCAGGCAACTCGTAGTTTTTTGGAAGCTTGGCAGGCCATTTCCATGAAAGTGATTCTCGCCAGTCTCTGCTGAGGGCTACATCAACAGCAAACAAACCATAGAGATAGAACTTGAAACTGCTTTATGGTGTCAAGTTTCAAAGAGCTAGCACAAACCGTGTTTGATTTAGAGTTCCAAATACATGTATCCCTATAGGAGAAAACAGAGTGAAACCTCCAAATGAAACAGGTTACTGCCAACGAACGGTTTCACCTAGAAGAACGAGATTTGGTGAGCCCAGTGGGATTGGTGTACTGATCATTACCTGAAAGTTTCATAAAGATTGGATGAAAAAGTGTGTGCTGAGATTTCAGGCAACTTGTAGTTTTTTGGAAGCTTGGCAGGCCCTTTCCATGAAAGTGATTCTCGCCAGTCTCTGCTTAGGGCTACATCAACAGCAAACAAACCATAGAGATAGAATTTGAAACTGCTTTATGGTGTCAAGTTTCAAAGAGCTAGCACAAACCGTGTTTGATTTAGAGTTCCAAATACATGTATCCCTATAGGAGAAAACAGAGTGAAACCTCAAAATGAAACCGGTTACTGCCAAAGAACGGTTTCACCTAGAAGAACGAGATTTGGCGAGCCAAGTGGGATTGGTGTACTGATCATTACCTGAAAGTTTCATCAAGATTGGGTGAAAAAGTGTGTGCTGAGATTTCAGGCAACTCGTAGTTTTTTGGAAGCTTGGCAGGCCCTTTCCATGAAAGTGATTCTCGCCAGTCTCTGCTTAGGGCTACATCAACAGCAAACAAACCATAGAGATAGAACTTGAAACTGCTTTATGGTGTCAAGTTTCAAAGAGCTAGCACAAACCGTGTTTGATTTAGAGTTCCAAATACATGTATCCCTATAGGAGAAAACAGAGTGAAACCTCAAAATGAAACCGGTTACTGCCAACGAACGGTTTCACCTAGAAGAACGAAATTTGGTGAGCCAAGTGGGATTGGTGTACTGATCATTACCTGAAAGTTTCATCAAGATTGGGTGAAAAAGTGTGTGCTGAGATTTCAGGCAACTCGTAGTTTTTTGGAAGCTTGGCAGGCCCTTTCCATGAAAGTGATTCTCGCCAGTCTCTGCTTAGGGCTACATGAACAGCAAACAAACCATAGAGATAGAACTTGAAACTGCTTTATGGTGTCAAGTTTCAAAGAGCTAGCACAAACCGTGTTTGATTTAGAGTTCCAAATACATGTATCCCTATAGGAGAAAACAGAGTGAAACCTCAAAATGAAACCGGTTACTGCCAACGAAAGGTTTCACCTAGAAGAACGAAATTTGGCGAGCCAAGTGGGATTGGTGTACTGATCATTAACTGAAAGTTTCATCAAGATTGGGTGAAAAAGTGTGTGCTGAGATTTCAGGAAACTCGTAGTTTTTTGGAAGCTTGGCAGGCCCTTTCCATGAAAGTGATTCTCGCCAGTCTCTGCTTAGGGCTACATCAACAGCAAACAAACCATAGAGATAGAACTTGAAACTGCTTTATGGTGTCAAGTTTCAAAGAGCTAGCACAAACCGTGTTTGATTTAGAGTTCCAAATACATGTATCCCTATAGGAGAAAACAGAGTGAAACCTCCAAATGAAACCGGTTACTGCCAACGAACGGTTTCACCTAGAAGAACGAAATTTGGCGAGCCAAGTGGGATTGGTGTACTGATCATTACCTGAAAGTTTCATCAAGATTGGGTGAAAAAGTGTGTGCTGAGATTTCAGGCAACTCGTAGTTTTTTGGAAGCTTGGCAGGCCCTTTCCATGAAAGTGATTCTCGCCAGTCTCTGCTTAGGGCTACATCAACAGCAAACAAACCATTGAGATAGAACTTGAAACTGCTTTATGGTGTCAAGTTTCAAAGAGCTAGCACAAACCATGTTTGATTTAGAGTTCCAAATACATGTATCCCTATAGGAGAAAACAGAGTGAAACCTCCAAATGAAACCGGTTACTGCCAACGAACGGTTTCACCTAGAAGAACGAAATTTGGCGAGCCAAGTGGGATTGGTGTACTGATCATTACCTGAAAGATTCATCAAGATTGGGTGAAAAAGTTTGTGCTGAGATTTCAGGAAACTCGTAGTTGTTTGGAAGCTTGGCAGGCCCTTTCCATGAAAGTGATTCTCGCCAGTCTCTGCTTAGGGCTACATAAACAGCAAACAAACCATAGAGATAGAACTTGAAACTGCTTTATGGTGTCAAGTTTCACAGAGCTAGCCCAAACCGTGTTTGATTTAGAGTTCCAAATACATGTATCCCTATAGGAGAAAACAGAGTGAAACCTCAAAATGAAACCGGTTACTGCCAACGAACGGTTTCACCGAGAAGAACGAAATTTGGCAAGCCATGTGGGATTGGTGTACTGATCATTACCTGAAAGTTTCATCAAGATTGGGTGAAAAAGTGTGTGCTGAGATTTCAGGCAACTCGTAGTTTTTTGGAAGCTTGGCAGGCACTTTCCATGAAAGTGATTCTCGCCAGTCTCTTCTTAGGGCTACATCAACAGCAAAAAAACCATAGAGATAGAACTTGAAACTGCTTTATGGTGTCAAGTTTCAAAGAGCTAGCACAAACCATGTTTGAGTTAGAGTTCCAAATACATGTATCCCAATAGGAGAAAACAGAGTGAAACCTCCAAATGAAACCGGTTACTGCCAACGAACGGTTTCACCTAGAAGAACGAAATTTGGCGAACCAAGTGGGATTGGTGTACTGATCATTATCTGAAAGTTTCATCAAGATTGGGTGAAAAAGTGTGTGCTGAGATTTCAGGCAACTCGTAGTTTTTTGGAAGCTTGGCAGGCCCTTTCCATGAAAGTGATTCTCGCCAGTCTCTGCTTAGGGCTACATCAACAGCAAACAAACCATAGAGATAGAACTTGAAACTGCTTTATGGTGTCAAGTTTCAAAGAGCTAGCAGTAACCATGTTTGATTTAGAGTTCCAAATACATGTATCCCTATAGGAGAAAACAGAGTGAAACCTCCAAATGAAACCGGTTACTGCCAACGAACGGTTTCACCTAGAAGAACGAAATTTGGCGAGCCAAGTGGGATTGGTGTACTGATCATTACCTGAAAGTTTCATCAAGATTGGGTGAAAAAGTGTGTGCTGAGATTTCAGGCAACTCGTAGTTTTTTGGAAGCTTGGCAGGCCCTTTCCATGAAAGTAATTCTCGCCAGTCTCTGCTTAGGGCTACATCAACAGCTAACAAACCATAGAGATAGAACTTGAAAGTGCTTTATGGTGTCAAGTTTCAAAGAGCTAGCACAAACCTTGTTTGATTTAGAGTTCCAAATACATGTATCCCTATAGGAGAAAACAGAGTGAAACCTCCAAATGAAACCGGTTACTGCCAACGAACGGTTTCACCTAGAAGAACGAAATTTGGCGAGCCAAGTGGGATTGGTGTACTGATCATTACCTGAAAGTTTCATCAAGATTGGGTGAAAAAGTGTGTGCTGAGATTTCAGGCAACTCGTAGTTTTTTGGAAGCTTGGCAGGCCCGTTCCATGAAAGTGATTCTCGCCAGTCTCTGCTTAGGGCTACATCAACAGCAAACAAACCATAGAGATAGAACTTGAAACTGCTTTATGGTTTCAAGTTTCAAAGAGCTAGCACAAACCGTGTTTGATTTAGAGTTCCAAATACATGTATCCCTATAGGAGAAAACAGAGTGAAACCTCCAAATGAAACCGGTTACTGCCAACGAACGATATCACCTAGAAGAACGAAATTTGGCGAGCCAAGTGGGATTGGTGTACTGATCATTACCTGAAAGTTTCATCAAGATTGGGTGAAAAAGTGTGTGCTGAGATTTCAGGCAACTCGTAGTTTTTTGGAAGCTTGGCAGGCCCTTTCCATGAAAGTGATTCTCGCCAGTCTCTGCTTAGGGCTACATCAACAGCAAACAAACCATAGAGATAGAACTTGAAACTGCTTTATTGTGTCAAGTTTCAAAGAGCTAGCACAAACCGTGTTTGATTTAGAGTTCCAAATACATGTATCCCTATAGGAGAAAACAGAGTGAAACCTCAAAATGAAACCGGTTACTGCCAACGAACGGTTTCACCTAGAAGAACGAAATTTGGCGAGCCAAGTGGGATTGGTGTACTGATCATTACCTGAAAGTTTCATCAAGATTGGGTGAAAAAGTGTGTGCTGAGATTTCAGGCAACTCGTAGTTTTTTGGAAGCTTGGCAGGCCCTTTCCATGAAAGTAATTCTCGCCAGTCTCTGCTTAGGGCTACATCAACAGCAAACAAACCATAGAGATAGAACTTGAAACTGCTTTGTGGTGTCAAGTTTCAAAGAGCTAGCACAAACCTTGTTTGATTTAGAGTTCCAAATACATGCATCCCTATAGGAGAAAACAGAGTGAAACCTCCAAATGAAACCGGTTACTGCCAACGAACGGTTTCACCTAGAAGAACGAAATTTGGCGAGCCAAGTGGGATTGGTGTACTGATCATTACCTGAAAGTTTCATCAAGATTGGGTGAAAAAGTGTGTGCTGAGATTTCAGGCAACTCGTAGTTTTTTGGAAGCTTGGCAGGCCCGTTCCATGAAAGTGATTCTCGCCAGTCTCTGCTTAGGGCTACATCAACAGCAAACAAACCATAGAGATAGAACTTGAAACTGCTTTATGGTTTCAAGTTTCAAAGAGCTAGCACAAACCGTGTTTGATTTAGAGTTCCAAATACATGTATCCCTATAGGAGAAAACAGAGTGAAACCTCCAAATGAAACCGGTTACTGCCAACGAACGATTTCACCTAGAAGAACGAAATTTGGCGAGCCAAGTGGGATTGGTGTACTGATCATTACCTGAAAGTTTCATCAAGATTGGGTGAAAAAGTGTGTGCTGAGATTTCAGGCAACTCGTAGTTTTTTGGAAGCTTGGCAGGCCCTTTCCATGAAAGTGATTCTCGCCAGTCTCTGCTTAGGGCTACATCAACAGAAAACAAACGATAGAGATAGAACTTGAAACTGCTTTATGGTGTCAAGTTTCAAAGAGCTAGCACAAACCGTGTTTGATTTAGAGTGCCAAACACATGTATCCCCATAGGAGAAAACAGAGTGAAACCTCAAAATGAAACTGGTTACTGCCAACGAACGGTTTCAACTAGAAGAACGAAATTTGGCGAGCCAAGTGGGATTGGTGTACTGATCATTACCTGAAAGTTTCATCAAGATTGGGTGAAAAAGTGTGTGCTGAGATTTCAGGCAACTCGTAGTTTTTTGGAAGCTTGGCAGGCCCTTTCCATGAAAGTAATTCTCGCCAGTCTCTGCTTAGGGCTACATCAACAGCAAACAAACCATAGAGATATAACTTGAAACTGCTTTATGGTGTCAAGTTTCAAAGAGCTAGCACAAACCTTGTTTGATTTAGAGTTCCAAATACATGTATCCCTATAGGAGAAAACAGAGTGAAACCTCCAAATGAAACCGGTTACTGCCAACGAACGGTTTCACCTAGAAGAACGAAATTTGGCGAGCCAAGTGGGATTGGTGTACTGATCATTACCTGAAAGTTTCATCAAGATTGGGTGAAAAAGTGTGTGCTGAGATTTCAGGCAACTCGTAGTTTTTTGGAAGCTTGGCAGGCCCGTTCCATGAAAGTGATTCTCGCCAGTCTCTGCTTAGGGCTACATCAACAGCAAACAAACCATAGAGATAGAACTTGAAACTGCTTTATGGTTTCAAGTTTCAAAGAGCTAGCACAAACCGTGTTTGATTTAGAGTTCCAAATACATGTATCCCTATAGGAGAAAACAGAGTGAAACCTCCAAATGAAACCGGTTACTGCCAACGAACGATTTCACCTAGAAGAACGAAATTTGGCGAGCCAAGTGGGATTGGTGTAATGATCATTACCTGAAAGTTTCATCAAGATTGGGTGAAAAAGTGTGTGCTGAGATTTCAGGCAACTCGTAGTTTTTTGGAAGCTTGGCAGGCCCTTTCCATGAAAGTGATTCTCGCCAGTCTCTGCTTAGGGCTACATCAACAGAAAACAAACCATAGAGATAGAACTTGAAACTGCTTTATGGTGTCAAGTTTCAAAGAGCTAGCACAAACCGTGTTTGATTTAGAGTGCCAAACACATGTATCCCTATAGGAGAAAACAGAGTGAAACCTCAAAATGAAACCGGTTACTGCCAACGAACGGTTTCAACTAGAGGAACGAAATTTGGCGAGCCAAGTGGGATTGGTGTACTGATCATTACCTGAAAGTTTCATCAAGATTGGGTGAAAAAGTGTGTGCTGAGATTTCAGGCAACTCGTAGTTTTTTGGAAGCTTGGCAGGCCCTTTCCATGAAAGTGATTCTCGCCAGTCTCTGCTTAGGGCTACATCAACAGCAAACAAACCATAGAGATAGAACTTGAAACTGCTTTATGGTGTCAAGTTTCAAAGAGCTAGCACAAACCGTGTTTGAGTTAGAGTTCCAAATACATGTATCCCTATAGGAGAAAACAGAGTGAAACCTCCAAATGAAACCGGTTACTGCCAACGAACGGTTTCACCTAGAAGAACGAAATTTGGCGAGCCAAGTGGGATTGGTGTACTGATCATTACCTGAAAGTTTCATCAAGATTGGTGAAAAAGTGTGTGCTGAGATTTCAGGCAACTCGTAGTTTTTTGGAAGCTTGGCAGGCCCTTTCCATGAAAGTGATTCTCGCCAGTCTCTGCTTAGGGCTACATCAACAGCAAACAAACCATAGAGATAGAACTTGAAACTGCTTTATGGTGTCAAGTTTCACAGAGCTAGCCCAAACCGTGTTTGATTTAGAGTTCCAAATACATGTATCCCTATAGGAGAAAACAGAGTGAAACCTCAAAATGAAACCGGTTACTGCCAACGAACGGTTTCACCGAGAAGAACGAAATTTGGCAAGCCAAGTGGGATTGGTGTACTGATCATTACCTGAAAGTTTCATCAAGATTGGGTGAAAAAGTGTGTGCTGAGATTTCAGGCAACTCGTAGTTTTTTGGAAGCTTGGCAGGCCCTTTCCATGAAAGTGATTCTCGCCAGTCTCTTCTTAGGGCTACATCAACAGCAAAAAAACCATAGAGATAGAACTTGAAACTGCTTTATGGTGTCAAGTTTCAAAGAGCTAGCACAAACCATGTTTGAGTTAGAGTTCCAAATACATGTATCCCTATAGGAGAAAACAGAGTGAAACCTCCAAATGAAACCGGTTACTGCCAACGAATGGTTTCACCGAGAAGAACGAAATTTGGAGAGCCAAGTGGGATTGGTGTACTGATCATTACCTGAAAGTTTCATCAAGATTGGGTGAAAAAGTGTGTGCTGAGATTTCAGGCAACTCGTAGTTTTTTGGAAGCTTGGCAGGCCCTTTCCATGAAAGTGATTCTCGCCAGTCTCTGCTTAGGGCTACATCAACAGCAAACAAACCATAGAGATAGAACTTGAAACTGCTTTATGGTGTCAAGTTTCAAAGAGCTAGCAGTAACCATGTTTGATTTAGAGTTCCAAATACATGTATCCCTATAGGAGAAAACAGAGTGAAACCTCCAAATGAAACCGGTTACTGCCAACGAACGGTTTCACCTAGAAGAACGAAATTTGGCGAGCCAAGTGGGATTGGTGTACTGATCATTACCTGAAAGTTTCATCAAGATTGGGTGAAAAAGTGTGTGCTGAGATTTCAGGCAACTCGTAGTTTTTTGGAAGCTTGGCAGGCCCTTTCCATGAAAGTAATTCTCGCCAGTCTCTGCTTAGGGCTACATCAACAGCAAACAAACCATAGAGATAGAACTTGAAACTGCTTTATGGTGTCAAGTTTCAAAGAGCTAGCACAAACCTTGTTTGATTTAGAGTTCCAAATACATGTATCCCTATAGGAGAAAACAGAGTGAAACCTCCAAATGAAACCGGTTACTGCCAACGAACGGTTTCACCTAGAAGAACGAAATTTGGCGAGCCAAGTGGGATTGGTGTACTGATCATTACCTGAAAGTTTCATCAAGATTGGGTGAAAAAGTGTGTGCTGAGATTTCAGGCAACTCGTAGTTTTTTGGAAGCTTGGCAGGCCCGTTCCATGAAAGTGATTCTCGCCAGTCTCTGCTTAGGGCTACATCAACAGCAAACAAACCATAGAGATAGAACTTGAAACTGCTTTATGGTTTCAAGTTTCAAAGAGCTAGCACAAACCGTGTTTGATTTAGAGTTCCAAATACATGTATCCCTATAGGAGAAAACAGAGTGAAACCTCCAAATGAAACCGGTTACTGCCAACGAACGATTTCACCTAGAAGAACGAAATTTGGCGAGCCAAGTGGGATTGGTGTACTGATCATTACCTGAAAGTTTCATCAAGATTGGGTGAAAAAGTGTGTGCTGAGATTTCAGGCAACTCGTAGTTTTTTGGAAGCTTGGCAGGCCCTTTCCATGAAAGTGATTCTCGCCAGTCTCTGCTTAGGGCTACATCAACAGAAAACAAACGATAGAGATAGAACTTGAAACTGCTTTATGGTGTCAAGTTTCAAAGAGCTAGCACAAACCGTGTTTGATTTAGAGTGCCAAACACATGTATCCCTATAGGAGAAAACAGAGTGAAACCTCAAAATGAAACCGGTTACTGCCAACGAACGGTTTCAACTAGAAGAACGAAATTTGGCGAGCCAAGTGGGATTGGTGTACTGATCATTACCTGAAAGTTTCATCAAGATTGGGTGAAAAAGTGTGTGCTGAGATTTCAGGCAACTCGTAGTTTTTTGGAAGCTTGGCAGGCCCTTTCCATGAAAGTAATTCTCGCCAGTCTCTGCTTAGGGCTACATCAACAGCAAACAAACCATAGAGATAGAACTTGAAACTGCTTTATGGTGTCAAGTTTCAAAGAGCTAGCACAAACCTTGTTTGATTTAGAGTTCCAAATACATGTATCCCTATAGGAGAAAACAGAGTGAAACCTCCAAATGAAACCGGTTACTGCCAGCGAACGGTTTCACCTAGAAGAACGAAATTTGGCGAGCCAAGTGGGATTGGTGTACTGATCATTACCT
>NW_027524153.1:0-35407 GCF_052094955.1 Ictidomys tridecemlineatus | reverse complement strand
GAGTTGCCTGGAATCTCAGCAACACTTTTTCACCCAATCTTGATGATACTTTCAGGTAATGATCAGTACACCAAGCCCACTTGGCTCGCCAAATTTCGTTCTTCTAGGTTAAACCGTTCGTTGGCAGTAACCGGTTTCATTTTGAGGTTTCACTCTGTTTTCTCCTATAGGGATACATGTATTTGGAACTCTAAATCCAACACGGTTTGTGCTAGCTCTTTGAAACTTGACACAATAAAGCAGTTTCAAGTTCTATCTCTATGGTTTGTTTGCTGTTGATGTAGCCCTAAGCAGAGACTGGCGAGAATCACTTTCATGGAAAGGGCCTGCCAAGCTTCCAAAAAACTATGAGTTGCCTGAAATCTCAGCAAACACTTTTTCACCCAATCTTGATGATACTTTCAGGTAATGATCAGTACACCAAGCCCACTTGGCTCGCCAAATTTCGTTCTTCTAGGTTAAACCGTTCCTTGGCAGTAACCGGTTTCATTTTGAGGTTTCACTCTGTTTTCTCCTATAGGGATACATGTATTTGGAACTCTAAATCCAACACGTTTGTGCTAGCTCTTTGAAACTTGACACAATAAAGCAGTTTCAAGTTCTATCTCTATGGTTTGTTTGCTGTTGATGTAGCCCTAAGCAGAGACTGGCGAGAATCACTTTCATGGAAAGGGCCTGCCAAGCTTCCAAAAAACTACGAGTTGCCTGAAATCTCAGCAAACACTTTTTCACCCAATCTTGATGATACTTTCAGGTAATGATCAGTACACCAAGCCCACTTGGCTCGCCAAATTTCGTTCTTCTAGGTTAAACCGTTCCTTGGCAGTAACCGGTTTCATTTTGAGGTTTCACTCTGTTTTCTCCTATAGGGATACATGTATTTGGAACTCTAAATCCAACACGGTTTGTGCTAGCTCTTTGAAACTTGACACAATAAAGCAGTTTCAAGTTCTATCTCTATGGTTTGTTTGCTGTTGATGTAGCCCTAAGCAGAGACTGGCGAGAATCACTTTCATGGAAAGGGCCTGCCAAGCTTCCAAAAAACTACGAGTTGCCCGAAATCTCAGCACACACTTTTTCACCCAATCTTGATGAAACTTTCAGGTAATGATCAGTACACCAATCCCACTTGGCTCGCCAAATTTCGTTCTTCTAGGTTAAACCGTTCGTTGGCAGTAACCCGTTTCATTTTGAGGTTTTCACTCTGTTTTCTCCTATAGGGATACATGTATTTGGAACTCTAAATCAAACACGGTTTGTGCTAGCTCTTTGAAACTTGACACAATAAAGCAGTTTCAAGTTCTATCTCTATGGTTTGTTTGCTGTTGATGTAGCCCTAAGCAGAACTGGCGAGAATCACTTTCATGGAAAGGGCCTGCCAAGCTTCCAAAAAACTACAAGTTGCCCGAAATCTCAGCACACCCTTTTTCACCCAATGTTGATGAAACTTTCAGGTAATGATCAGTACACCAATCCCACTTGGCTCGCCAAATTTCGTTCTTCTAGGTTAAACGTTCGTTGGCAGTAACCCGTTTCATTTTGAGGTTTCACTCTGTTTTCTCCTATAGGGATACATGTATTTGTAACTCTAAATCAAACACGGTTTGTGCTAGCTCTTTGAAACTTGACACAATAAAGCAGTTTCAAGTTCTATCTCTATGGTTTGTTTGCTGTTGATGTAGCCCTAAGCAGAGACTGGCGAGAATCACTTTCATGGAAAGGGCCTGCCAAGCTTCCAAAAAACTACGAGTTGCCTGGAATCTCAGCAAACACTTTTTCACCCAATCTTGATGATACTTTCAGGTAATGATCAGTACACCAAGCCCACTTGGCTCGCCAAATTTCGTTCTTCTAGGTTAAACCGTTCGTTGGCAGTAACCGGTTTCATTTTGAGGTTTCACTCTGTTTTCTCCTATAGGGATACATGTATTTGGAACTCTAAATCCAACACGGTTTGTGCTAGCTCTTTGAAACTTGACACAATAAAGCAGTTTCAAGTTCTATCTCTATGGTTTGTTTGCTGTTGATGTAGCCCTAAGCAGAGACTGGCGAGAATCACTTTCATGGAAAGGGCCTGCCAAGCTTCCAAAAAACTATGAGTTGCCTGAAATCTCAGCAAACACTTTTTCACCCAATCTTGATGATACTTTCAGGTAATGATCAGTACACCAAGCCCACTTGGCTCGCCAAATTTCGTTCTTCTAGGTTAAACCGTTCCTTGGCAGTAACCGGTTTCATTTTGAGGTTTCACTCTGTTTTCTCCTATAGGGATACATGTATTTGGAACTCTAAATCCAACACGGTTTGTGCTAGCTCTTTGAAACTTGACACAATAAAGCAGTTTCAAGTTCTATCTCTATGGTTTGTTTGCTGTTGATGTAGCCCCTAAGCAGAGACTGGCGAGAATCACTTTCATGGAAAGGGCCTGCCAAGCTTCCAAAAAACTACGAGTTGCCTGAAATCTCAGCAAACACTTTTTCACCCAATCTTGATGATACTTTCAGGTAATGATCAGTACACCAAGCCCACTTGGCTCGCCAAATTTCGTTCTTCTAGGTTAAACCGTTCCTTGGCAGTAACCGGTTTCATTTTGAGGTTTCACTCTGTTTTCTCCTATAGGGATACATGTATTTGGAACTCTAAATCAAACACGGTTTGTGCTAGCTCTTTGAAACTTGACACAATAAAGCAGTTTCAAGTTCTATCTCTATGGTTTGTTTGCTGTTGATGTAGCCCTAAGCAGAACTGGCGAGAATCACTTTCATGGAAAGGGCCTGCCAAGCTTCCAAAAAACTACAAGTTGCCCGAAATCTCAGCACACCCTTTTTCACCCAATGTTGATGAAACTTTCAGGTAATGATCAGTACACCAATCCCACTTGGCTCGCCAAATTTCGTTCTTCTAGGTTAAACCGTTCGTTGGCAGTAACCCGTTTCATTTTGAGGTTTCACTCTGTTTTCTCCTATAGGGATACATGTATTTGTAACTCTAATCAAACACGGTTTGTGCTAGCTCTTTGAAACTTGACACAATAAAGCAGTTTCAAGTTCTATCTCTATGGTTTGTTTGCTGTTGATGTAGCCCTAAGCAGAGACTGGCGAGAATCACTTTCATGGAAAGGGCCTGCCAAGCTTCCAAAAACTACGAGTTGCCTGGAATCTCAGCAAACACTTTTTCACCCAATCTTGATGATACTTTCAGGTAATGATCAGTACACCAAGCCCACTTGGCTCGCCAAATTTCGTTCTTCTAGGTTAAACCGTTCGTTGGCAGTAACCGGTTTCATTTTGAGGTTTCACTCTGTTTTCTCCTATAGGGATACATGTATTTGGAACTCTAAATCCAACACGGTTTGTGCTAGCTCTTTGAAACTTGACACAATAAAGCAGTTTCAAGTTCTATCTCTATGGTTTGTTTGCTGTTGATGTAGCCCTAAGCAGAGACTGGCGAGAATCACTTTCATGGAAAGGGCCTGCCAAGCTTCCAAAAAACTATGAGTTGCCTGAAATCTCAGCAAACACTTTTTCACCCAATCTTGATGATACTTTCAGGTAATGATCAGTACACCAAGCCCACTTGGCTCGCCAAATTTCGTTCTTCTAGGTTAAACCGTTCCTTGGCAGTAACCGGTTTCATTTTGAGGTTTCACTCTGTTTTCTCCTATAGGGATACATGTATTTGGAACTCTAAATCCAACACGGTTTGTGCTAGCTCTTTGAAACTTGACACAATAAAGCAGTTTCAAGTTCTATCTCTATGGTTTGTTTGCTGTTGATGTAGCCCTAAGCAGAGACTGGCGAGAATCACTTTCATGGAAAGGGCCTGCCAAGCTTCCAAAAAACTACGAGTTGCCTGAAATCTCAGCAAACACTTTTTCACCCAATCTTGATGATACTTTCAGGTAATGATCAGTACACCAAGCCCACTTGGCTCGCCAAATTTCGTTCTTCTAGGTTAAACCGTTCCTTGGCAGTAACCGGTTTCATTTTGAGGTTTCACTCTGTTTTCTCCTATAGGGATACATGTATTTGGAACTCTAAATCCAACACGGTTTGTGCTAGCTCTTTGAAACTTGACACAATAAAGCAGTTTCAAGTTCTATCTCTATGGTTTGTTTGCTGTTGATGTAGCCCTAAGCAGAGACTGGCGAGAATCACTTTCATGGAAAGGGCCTGCCAAGCTTCCAAAAAACTACGAGTTGCCCGAAATCTCAGCACACACTTTTTCACCCAATCTTGATGAAACTTTCAGGTAATGATCAGTACACCAATCCCACTTGGCTCGCCAAATTTCGTTCTTCTAGGTTAAACCGTTCGTTGGCAGTAACCCGTTTCATTTTGAGGTTTCACTCTGTTTTCTCCTATAGGGATACATGTATTTGGAACTCTAAATCCAACACGGTTTGTGCTAGCTCTTTGAAACTTGACACAATAAAGCAGTTTCAAGTTCTATCTCTATGGTTTGTTTGCTGTTGATGTAGCCCTAAGCAGAACTGGCGAGAATCACTTTCATGGAAAGGGCCTGCCAAGCTTCCAAAAAACTACAAGTTGCCCGAAATCTCAGCACACCCTTTTTCACCCAATGTTGATGAAACTTTCAGGTAATGATCAGTACACCAATCCCACTTGGCTCGCCAAATTTCGTTCTTCTAGGTTAAACCGTTCGTTGGCAGTAACCCGTTTCATTTTGAGGTTTCACTCTGTTTTCTCCTATAGGGATACATGTATTTGTAACTCTAAATCAAACACGGTTTGTGCTAGCTCTTTGAAACTTGACACAATAAAGCAGTTTCAAGTTCTATCTCTATGGTTTGTTTGCTGTTGATGTAGCCCTAAGCAGAGACAGGCGAGAATCACTTTCATGGAAAGGGCCTGCCAAGCTTCCAAAAAACTACAATTTGCCTGAAATCTTAGCACACCCTTTTTCACCCAATGTTGATGAAACTTTCAGGTAATGATCAGTACACCAATCCCACTTGGCTCGCCAAATTTCGTTCTTCTAGGTTAAACCGTTCGTTGGCAGTAACAGGTTTCATTTTGAGGTTTCACTCTGTTTTCTCCTATAGGGATACATGTATTTGGAACTCTAAATCAAACACGGTTTGTGCTAGCTCTTTGAAACTTGACACAATAAAGCAGTTTCAAGTTCTATCTCTATGGTTTGTTTGCTGTTGATGTAGCCCTAAGCAGAGACTGGCGAGAATCACTTTCATGGAAAGGGCCTGCCAAGCTTCCAAAAAACTACGAGTTGCCTGAAATCTCAGCACACAGTTTTTCACCCAATCTTGATGAAACTTTCAGGTAATGATCAGTACACCAAGCCCACTTGGCTCGCCAAATTTCGTTCTTCTAGGTTAAACCTTTCGTTGGCAGTAACCGGTTTCATTTTGAGGTTTCACTCTGTTTTCTCCTATAGGGATACATGTATTTGGAACTCTAAATCCAACACGGTTTGTGCTAGCTCTTTGAAACTTGACACAATAAAGCAGTTTCAAGTTCTATCTCTATGGTTTGTTTGCTGTTAATGTAGCCCCTAAGCAGAGACTGGCGAGAATCACTTTCATGGAAAGGGCCTGCCAAGCTTCCAAAAAACTACGAGTTGCCTGAAATCTCAGCAAACACTTTTTCACCCAATCTTGATGATACTTTCAGGTAATGATCAGTACACCAAGCCCACTTGGCTCGCCAAATTTCGTTCTTCTAGGTTAAACCGTTCCTTGGCAGTAACCGGTTTCATTTTGAGGTTTCACTCTGTTTTCTCCTATAGGGATACATGTATTTGGAACTCTAAATCCAACACGGTTTGTGCTAGCTCTTTGAAACTTGACACAGTAAAGCAGTTTCAAGTTCTATCTCTATGGTTTGTTTGCTGTTGATGTAGCCCTAAGCAGAGACTGGCGAGAATCACTTTCATGGAAATGGCCTGCCAAGCTTCCAAAGAACTACGAGTTGCCTGAAATCTCAGCAAACACTTTTTCACCCAATCTTGATGATACTTTCAGGTAATGATCAGTACACCAAGCCCACTTGGCTCGCCAAATTTCGTTCTTCTAGGTTAAGCCGTTCGTTGGCAGTAACCGGTTTCATTTTGAGGTTTCACTCTGTTTTCTCCTATAGGGATACATGTATTTGGAACTCTAAATCCAACACGGTTTGTGCTAGCTCTTTGAAAACTTGACACAATAAAGCAGTTTCAAGTTCTATCTCTATGGTTTGTTTGCTGTTGATGTAGCCCTAAGCAGAGACTGGCGAGAATCACTTTCATGGAAAGGGCCTGCCAAGCTTCCAAAAAACTACGAGTTGCCTGGAATCTCAGCAAACATTTTTTCACCCAATCTTGATGATACTTTCAGGTAATGATCAGTACACCAAGCCCACTTGGCTCGACAAATTTCGTTCTTCTAGGTTAAACCGTTCGTTGGCAGTAACCGGTTTCATTTTGAGGTTTCACTCTGTTTTCTCATATAGGGATACATGTATTTGGAACTCTAAATCCAACACGGTTTGTGCTAGCTCTTTGAAACTTGACACAATAAAGCAGTTTCAAGTTCTATCTCTATGGTTTGTTTGCTGTTGATGTAGCCCTAAGCAGAGACTGGCGAGAATCACTTTCATGGAAAGGGCCTGCCAAGCTTCCAAAAAACTACGAGTTGCCTGAAATCTCAGCAAACACTTTTTTCACCCAATCTTGATGATACTTTCAGGTAATGATCAGTACACCAAGCCCACTTGGCTCGCCAAATTTCGTTCTTCTAGGTTAAACCGTTCCTTGGCAGTAACCGGTTTCATTTTGAGGTTTCACTCTGTTTTCTCCTATAGGGATACATGTATTTGGAACTCTAAATCCAACACGGTTTGTGCTAGCTCTTTGAAACTTGACACAATAAAGCAGTTTCAAGTTCTATCTCTATGGTTTGTTTGCTGTTGATGTAGCCCTAAGCAGAGACTGGCGAGAATCACTTTCATGGAAAGGGCCTGCCAAGCTTCCAAAAAACTACGAGTTGCCTTAATCTCAGCAAACACTTTTTCACCCAATCTTGATGATACTTTCAGGTAATGATCAGTACACCAAGCCCACTTGGCTCGCCAAATTTCGTTCTTCTAGGTTAAACCGTTCCTTGGCAGTAACCGGTTTCATTTTGACGTTTCACTCTGTTTTCTCCTATAGGGATACATGTATTTGGAACTCTAAATCCAACACGGTTTGTGCTAGCTCTTGAAACTTGACACAATAAAGCAGTTTCAAGTTCTATCTCTATGGTTTGTTTGCTGTTGATGTAGTCCTAAGTAGAGACTGGCGAGAATCACTTTCATGGAAAGGGCCTGCCAAGCTTCCAAAAAACTACGAGTTGCCTTAATCTCAGCAAACACTTTTTCACCCAATATTGATGATACTTTCAGGTAATGATCAGTACACCAATCCCACTTGGCTCGCCAAATTTCGTTCTTCTAGGTTAAACCGTTCGTTGTCAGTAACCGGTTTCATTTTGAGGTTTCACTCTGTTTTCTCCTATAGGGATACATGTATTTGGAACTCTAAATCCAACACGGTTTGTGCTAGCTCTTTGAAACTTGACACAATAAAGCAGTTCAAGTTCTATATCTCTATGGTTTGTTTGCTGTTGATGTAGCCCTAAGCAGAGACTGGCGAGAATCACTTTCATGGAAAGGGCCTGCCAAGCTTCCAAAAAACTACGAGTTTCCTGAATCTCAGCAAACACTTTTTCACCCAATATTGATGATACTTTCAGGAAATGATCAGTACACCAATCCCACTTGGCTCGCCAAATTTCGTTCTTCTAGGTTAAACCGTTTGTTGTCAGTAACCGGTTTCATTTTGAGGTTTCACTCTGTTTTCCTCCTATAGGGATACATGTATTTGGAACTCTAAATCCAACACGGTTTGTGCTAGCTCTTTGAAACTTGACACAATAAAGCAGTTTCAAGTTCTATCTCTATGGTTATGTTTGCTGTTGATGTAGCCCTAAGCAGAGACTGGCGAGAATCACTTTCATGGAAAGGGCCTGCCAAGCTTCCAAAAAACTACGAGTTGCCTGAAATCTCAGCACACACTTTTTCACCCCATCTTGATGAAACTTTCAGGTAATGATCAGTACACCAAGCCCACTTGGCTCGCCAAATTTCGTTCTTCTAGGTTAAACCGTTCGTTGGCAGTAACCGGTTTCATTTTGAGGTTTCACTCTGTTTTATCCTATAGGGATACATGTATTTGGAACTCTAAATCAAACACGGTTTGTGCTAGCTCTTTGAAACTTGACACAATAAAGCAGTTTCAAGTTCTATCTCTATGGTTTGTTTGCTGTTGATGTAGCCCTAAGCAGAGACTGGCGAGAATCACTTTCATGGAAAGGGCCTGCCAAGCTTCCAAAAAACTACGAGTTGCCTGAAATCTCAGCACACACTTTTTCACCCAATCTTGATGAAACTTTCAGGTAATGATCAGTACACCAAGCCCACTTGGCTCGCCAAATTTCGTTCTTCTAGGTTAAACCGTTCGTTGGCAGTAACCGGTTTCATTTTGAGGTTTCACTCTGTTTTCTCCTATAGGGATACATGTATTTGGAACTCTAAATCCAACACGGTTTGTGCTAGCTCTTTGAAACTTGACACAATAAAGCAGTTTCAAGTTCTATCTCTATGGTTTGTTTGCTGTTGATGTAGCCCTAAGCAGAGACTGGCGAGAATCACTTTCATGGAAAGGGCCTGCCAAGCTTCCAAAAAACTACGAGTTGCCTGAATCTCAGCAAACACTTTTTCACCCAATCTTGATGATACTTTCAGGTAATGATCAGTACACCAAGCCCACTTGGCTCGCCAAATTTCGTTCTTCTAGGTTAAACCGTTCGTTGGCAGTAACCGGTTTCATTTTGAGGTTTCACTCTGTTTTCTCCTATAGGGATACATGTATTTGGAACTCTAAATCCAACACGGTTTGTGCTAGCTCTTTGAAACTTGACACAATAAAGCAGTTTCAAGTTCTATCTCTATGGTTGTTTGCTGTTGATGTAGCCCTAAGCAGAGACTGGCGAGAATCACTTTCATGGAAAGGGCCTGCCAAGCTTCCAAAAAACTACGAGTTGCCTGAAATCTCAGCAAACACTTTTTCACCCAATCTTGATGATACTTTCAGGTAATGATCAGTACACCAAGCCCACTTGGCTCGCCAAATTTCGTTCTTCTAGGTTAAACCATTCCTTGGCAGTAACCGGTTTCATTTTGAGGTTTCACTCTGTTTTCTCCTATAGGGATACATGTATTTGGAACTCTAAATCCAACACGGTTTGTGCTAGCTCTTTGAAACTTGACCAATAAAGCAGTTTCAAGTTCTATCTCTATGGTTTGTTTGCTGTTGATGTAGCCCTAAGCAGAGACTGGCGAGAATCACTTTCATGGAAAGGGCCTGCCAAGCTTCCAAAAAACTACGAGTTGCCTGAAATCTCAGCAAACACTTTTTCACCCAATCTTGATGATACTTTCAGGTAATGATCAGTACACCAAGCCCACTTGGCTCGCCAAATTTCGTTCTTCTAGGTTAAACCGTTCCTTGGCAGTAACCGGTTTCATTTTGAGGTTTCACTCTGTTTTCTCCTATAGGGATACATGTATTTGGAACTCTAAATCCAACACGGTTTGTGCTAGCTCTTTGAAACTTGACACAATAAAGCAGTTTCAAGTTCTATCTCTATGGTTTGTTTGCTGTTGATGTAGCCCTAAGCAGAGACTGGCGAGAATCACTTTCATGGAAAGGGCCTGCCAAGCTTCCAAAAAACTACGAGTTGCCCGAAATCTCAGCACACACTTTTTCACCCAATCTTGATGAAACTTTCAGGTAATGATCAGTACACCAATCCCACTTGGCTCGCCAAATTTCGTTCTTCTAGGGTTAAACGTTCGTTGGCAGTAACCCGTTTCATTTTGAGGTTTCACTCTGTGTTCTCCTATAGGGATACATGTATTTGGAACTCTAAATCAAACACGGTTTGTGCTAGCTCTTTGAAACTTGACACAATAAAGCAGTTTCAAGTTCTATCTCTATGGTTTGTTTGCTGTTGATGTAGCCCTAAGCAGAACTGGCGAGAATCACTTTCATGGAAAGGGCCTGCCAAGCTTCCAAAAAACTACAAGTTGCCCGAAATCTCAGCACACCCTTTTTCACCCAATGTTGATGAAACTTTCAGGTAATGATCAGTACACCAATCCCACTTGGCTCGCCAAATTTCGTTCTTCTAGGTTAAACCGTTCGTTGGCAGTAACCCGTTTCATTTTGAGGTTTCACTCTGTTTTCTCCTATAGGGATACATGTATTTGGAACTCTAAATCAAACACGGTTTGTGCTAGCTCTTTGAAACTTGACACAATAAAGCAGTTTCAAGTTCTATCTCTATGGTTTGTTTGCTGTTGATGTAGCCCTAAGCAGAGACAGGCGAGAATCACTTTCATGGAAAGGGCCTGCCAAGCTTCCAAAAAACTACAAGTTGCCTGAAATCTTAGCACACCCTTTTTTCACCCAATGTTGATGAAACTTTCAGGTAATGATCAGTACACCAATCCCACTTGGCTCGCCAAATTTCGTTCTTCTAGGTTAAACCGTTCGTTGGCAGTAACAGGTTTCATTTTGAGGTTTCACTCTGTTTTCTCCTATAGGGATACATGTATTTGGAACTCTAAATCAAACACGGTTTGTGCTAGCTCTTTGAAACTTGACACAATAAAGCACTTTCAAGTTCTATCTCTATGGTTTGTTTGCTGTTGATGTAGCCCTAAGCAGAGACTGGCGAGAATCACTTTCATGGAAAGGGCCTGCCAAGCTTCCAAAAAACTACGAGTTGCCTGAAATCTCAGCACACAGTTTTTCACCCAATCTTGATGAAACTTTCAGGTAATGATCAGTACACCAAGCCCACTTGGCTCGCCAAATTTCGTTCTTCTAGGTTAAACCTTTCGTTGGCAGTAACCGGTTTCATTTTGAGGTTTCACTCTGTTTTCTCCTATAGGGATACATGTATTTGGAACTCTAAATCCAACACGGTTTGTGCTAGCTCTTTGAAACTTGACACAATAAAGCAGTTTCAAGTTCTATCTCTATGGTTTGTTTGCTGTTGATGTAGCCCTAAGCAGAGACTGGCGAGAATCACTTTCATGGAAAGGGCCTGCCAAGCTTCCAAAAAACTACGAGTTGCCTGAAATCTCAGCAAACACTTTTTCACCCAATCTTGATGATACTTTCAGGTAATGATCAGTACACCAAGCCCACTTGGCTCGCCAAATTTCGTTCTTCTAGGTTAAACCGTTCGTTTGCAGTAACCGGTTTCATTTTGAGGTTTCACTCTGTTTTCTCCTATAGGGATACATGTATTTGGAACTCTAAATCAACACGGTTTGTGCTAGCTCTTTGAAACTTGACACAATAAAGCAGTTTCAAGTTCTATCTCTATGGTTTGTTTGCTGTTGATGTAGCCCTAAGCAGAGACTGGCGAGAATCACTTTCATGGAAAGGGCCTGCCAAGCTTCCAAAAAACTACGAGTTGCCTGAAATCTCAGCAAACACTTTTTCACCCAATCTTGATGATACTTTCAGGTAATGATCAGTACACCAAGCCCACTTGGCTCGCCAAATTTCGGTTCTTCTAGGTTAAACCGTTCGTTGGCAGTAACCGGTTTCATTTTGAGGTTTCACTCTGTTTTCTCCTATAGGGATAAATGTATTTGGAACTCTAAATCAAACACGGTTTTTGGTAGCTCTTTGAAACTTGACACAATAAAGCAGTTTCAAGTTCTATCTCTATGGTTTGTTTGCTGTTGATGTAGCCCTAAGCAGAGACTGGCGAGAATCACTTTCATGGAAAGGGCCTGCCAAGCTTCCAAAAAATGACGAGTTGCCTGAAATCTCAGCAAACACTTTTTCACCCAATCATGATGATACTTTCAGGTAATGATCAGTACACTAAGCCCACTTGGCTCGCCAAATTTCGTTCTTCTAGGTTAAACCGTTCGTTGGCAGTAACGGGTTTCATTTTGAGGTTTCACTCTGTTTTCTCCTATAGGGATACTTGTATTTGGAACTCTAAATCCAACACGGTTTGTGCTAGCTCTTTGAAACTTGACACAATAAAGCAGTTTCAAGTTCTATCTCTATGGTTTGTTTGCTGTTGATGTAGCCCTAAGCAGAGACTGGCGAGAATCACTTTCATGGAAAGGGCCTGCCAAGCTTCCAAAGAACTACGAGTTGCCTGAAATCTCAGCAAACACTTTTTCACCCAATCTTGATGATACTTTCAGGTAATGATCAGTACACCAAGCCCACTTGGCTCGCCAAATTTCGTTCTTCTAGGTTAAACCGTTCCTTGGCAGTAACCGGTTTCATTTTGAGGTTTCACTCTGTTTTCTCCTATAGGGATACATGTATTTGGAACTCTAAATCCAACACGGTTGTGCTAGCTCTTTGAAACTTGACACAGTAAAGCAGTTTCAAGTTCTATCTCTATGGTTTGTTTGCTGTTGATGTAGCCCTAAGCAGAGACTGGCGAGAATCACTTTCATGGAAATGGCCTGCCAAGCTTCCAAAGAACTACGAGTTGCCTGAAATCTCAGCAAACACTTTTTTCACCCAATCTTGATGATACTTTCAGGTAATGATCAGTACACCAAGCCCACTTGGCTCGCCAAATTTCGTTCTTCTAGGTTAAGCCGTTCGTTGGCAGTAACCGGTTTCATTTTGAGGTTTCACTCTGTTTTCTCCTATAGGGATACATGTATTTGGAACTCTAAATCCAACACGGTTTGTGCTAGCTCTTTGAAACTTGACACAATAAAGCAGTTTCAAGTTCTATCTCTATGGTTTGTTTGCTGTTGATGTAGCCCTAAGCAGAGACTGGCGAGAATCACTTTCATGGAAAGGGCCTGCCAAGCTTCCAAAAAACTACGAGTTGCCTGGAATCTCAGCAAACATTTTTTCACCCAATCTTGATGATACTTTCAGGTAATGATCAGTACACCAAGCCCACTTGGCTCGACAAATTTTGTTCTTCTAGGTTAAACCGTTCGTTGGCAGTAACCGGTTTCATTTTGAGGTTTCACTCTGTTTTCTCATATAGGGATACATGTATTTGGAACTCTAAATCCAACACGGTTTGTGCTAGCTCTTTGAAACTTGACACAATAAAGCAGTTTCAAGTTCTATCTCTATGGTTTGTTTGCTGTTGATGTAGCCCTAAGCAGAGACTGGCGAGAATCACTTTCATGGAAAGGGCCTGCCAAGCTTCCAAAAAACTACGAGTTGCCTGAAATCTCAGCAAACACTTTTTCACCCAATCTTGATGATACTTTCAGGTAATGATCAGTACACCAAGCCCACTTGGCTCGCCAAATTTCGTTCTTCTAGGTTAAACCGTTCCTTGGCAGTAACCGGTTTCATTTTGAGGTTTCACTCTGTTTTCTCTATAGGGATACATGTATTTGGAACTCTAAATCCAACACGGTTTGTGCTAGCTCTTTGAAACTTGACACAATAAAGCAGTTTCAAGTTCTATCTCTATGGTTTGTTTGCTGTTGATGTAGCCCTAAGCAGAGACTGGCGAGAATCACTTTCATGGAAAGGGCCTGCCAAGCTTCCAAAAAACTACGAGTTGCCTTAATCTCAGCAAACACTTTTTCACCCAATCTTGATGATACTTTCAGGTAATGATCAGTACACCAAGCCCACTTGGCTCGCCAAATTTCGTTCTTCTAGGTTAAACCGTTCCTTGGCAGTAACCGGTTTCATTTTGACGTTTCACTCTGTTTTCTCTATAGGGATACATGTATTTGGAACTCTAAATCCAACACGGTTTGTGCTAGCTCTTTGAAACTTGACACAATAAAGCAGTTTCAAGTTCTATCTCTATGGTTTGTTTGCTGTTGATGTAGCCCTAAGTAGAGACTGGCGAGAATCACTTTCATGGAAAGGGCCTGCCAAGCTTCCAAAAAACTACGAGTTGCCTTAATCTCAGCAAACACTTTTTCACCCAATATTGATGATACTTTCAGGTAATGATCAGTACACCAATCCCACTTGGCTCGCCAAATTTCGTTCTTCTAGGTTAAACCGTTCCTTGGCAGTAACCGGTTTCATTTTGAGGTTTCACTCTGTTTTCTCCTATAGGGATACATGTATTTGGAACTCTAAATCCAACACGGTTTGTGCTAGCTCTTTGAAACTTGACACAATAAAGCAGTTTCAAGTTCTATCTCTATGGTTTGTTTGCTGTTGATGTAGCCCTAAGCAGAGACTGGCGAGAATCACTTTCATGAAAGGGCCTGCCAAGCTTCCAAAAAACTACGAGTTTCCTGAATCTCAGCAAACACTTTTTCACCCAATATTGATGATACTTTCAGGAAATGATCAGTACACCAATCCCACTTGGCTCGCCAAATTTCGTTCTTCTAGGTTAAACCGTTTGTTGTCAGTAACCGGTTTCATTTTGAGGTTTCACTCTGTTTTTCTCCTATAGGGATACATGTATTTGGAACTCTAAATCCAACACGGTTTGTGCTAGCTCTTTGAAACTTGACACAATAAAGCAGTTTCAAGTTCTATCTCTATGGTTTGTTTGCTGTTGATGTAGCCCTAAGCAGAGACTGGCGAGAATCACTTTCATGGAAAGGGACTGCCAAGCTTCCAAAAAACTACGAGTTGCCTGAAATCTCAGCACACACTTTTTCACCCCATCTTGATGAAACTTTCAGGTAATGATCAGTACACCAAGCCACTTGGCTCGCCAAATTTCGTTCTTCTAGGTTAAACCGTTCGTTGGCAGTAACCGGTTTCATTTTGAGGTTTCACTCTGTTTTCTCCTATAGGGATACATGTATTTGGAACTCTAAATCCAACACGGTTTGTGCTAGCTCTTTGAAACTTGACACAATAAAGCAGTTTCAAGTTCTATCTCTATGGTTTGTTTGCTGATGATGTAGCCCTAAGCAGAGACTGGCGAGAATCACTTTCATGGAAAGGGCCTGCCAAGCTTCCAAAAAACTACGAGTTGCCTGAAATCTCAGCAAACACTTTTTCACCCAATCTTGATGATACTTTCAGGTAATGATCAGTACACCAAGCCCACTTGGCTCGCCAAATTTCGTTCTTCTAGGTTAAACTGTTCGTTGGCAGTAACCGGTTTCATTTTGAGGTTTCACTCTGTTTTCTCCTATAGGGATACATGTATTTGGAACTCTAAATCCAACACGGTTTGTGCTAGCTCTTTGAAACTTGACACAATAAAGCAGTTTCAAGTTCTATCTCTATGGTTTGTTTGCTGTTGATGTAGCCCTAAGCAGAGACTAGCGAGAATCACTTTCATGGAAAGGGCCTGCCAAGCTTCCAAAAAACTACGAGTTGCCTGAAATCTCAGCAAACACTTTTTCACCCAATCTTGATGATACTTTCAGGTAATGATCAGTACACCAAGCCCACTTGGCTCGCCAAATTTCGTTCTGCTAGGTTAAACCGTTCCTTGGCAGTAACCGGTTTCATTTTGAGGTTTCACTCTGTTTTCTCCTATAGGGATACATGTATTTGGAACTCTAAATCCAACACGGTTTGTGCTAGCTCTTTGAAACTTGACACAATAAAGCAGTTTCAAGTTCTATCTCTATGGTTTGTTTGCTGTTGATGTAGCCCTAAGCAGAGACTGGCGAGAATCACTTTCATGGAAATGGCCTGCCAAGCTTCCAAAGAACTACGAGTGGCCTGAAATCTCAGCAAACACTTTTTCACCCAATCTTGATGATACTTTCAGGTAATGATCAGTACACCAAGCCCACTTGGCTCGCCAAATTTCGTTCTTCTAGGTTAAACCGTTCGTTGGCAGTAACCGGTTTCATTTTGAGGTTTCACTCTGTTTTCTCCTATAGGGATACATGTATTTGGAACTCTAAATCCAACACGGTTTGTGCTAGCTCGTTGAAACTTCACACAATAAAGCAGTTTCAAGTTCTATCTCTATGGTTTGTTTGCTGTTGATGTAGCCCTAAGCAGAGACTGGCGAGAATCACTTTCATGGAAAGGGCCTGCCAAGCTTCCAAAAACTACTAGTTGCCTGAAATCTCAGCAAACACTTTTTCACCCAATCTTGATGATACTTTCAGGTAATGATCAGTACACAAAGCCCACTTGGCTCGCCAAATTTCGTTCTTCTAGGTTAAACCGTTTGTTCGCAGTAACCGGTTTCATTTTGAGGTTTCACTCTGTTTTCTCCTATAGGGATACATGTATTTGGAACTCTAAATCCAACACGGTTTGTGCTAGCTCTTTGAAACTTGACACAATAAAGCAGTTTCAAGTTCTATCTCTATGGTTTGTTTGCTGTTGATGTAGCCCTAAGCAGAGACTGGCGAGAATCACTTTCATGGAAAGGGCCTGCCAAGCTTCCAAAAAACTACGAGTTGCCTGAAATCTCAGCAAACACTTTTTCACCCAATATTGATGATACTTTCAGGTAATGATCAGTACACCATCCCACTTGGCTCGCCAAATTTCGTTCTTCTAGGTTAAACCGTTCGTTGTCAATAACCGGTTTCATTTTGAGGTTTCACTCTCTTTTCTCCTATAGGGATACATGTATTTGGAACTCTAAATCCAACACGGTTTGTGCTAGCTCTTTGAAACTTGACACAATAAAGCAGTTTCATGTTCTATCTCTATGCTTTGTTTGCTGTTGATGTAGCCCTAAGCAGAGACTGGCGAGAATCACTTTCATGGAAAGGGCCTGCCAAGCTTCCAAAGAACTACGAGTTGCCTGAAATCTCAGCAAACACTTTTTCACCCAATCTTGATGATACTTTCCGGTAATGATCAGTACACCAAGCCATCTTGGCTAGCCAAATTTCGTTCTTCTAGGTTAAACCGTTCGTTGGCAGTAACCGGTTTCATTTTGAGGTTTCACTCTGTTTTCTCCTATAGGGATACATGTATTTGGAACTCTAAATCAAACACGGTTTGTGCTAGCTCTTTGAAACTTGACACAATAAAGCAGTTTCAAGTTCTATCTCTATGGTTTGTTTGCTGTTGATGTAGCCCTAAGCAGAGACTGGCGAGAATCACTTTCATGGAAAGGGCCTGCCAAGCTTCCAAAGAACTACGAGTTGCCTGAAATCTCAGCAAACACTTTTTCACCCAATCTTGATGATACTTTCAGGTAATGATCAGTACACCAGCCCACTTGGCTCGCCAAATTTCGTTCTTCTAGGTTAAACCGTTCCTTGGCAGTAACCGGTTTCATTTTGAGGTTTCACTCTGTTTTCTCCTATAGGGATACATGTATTTGGAACTCTAAATCCAACACGGTTTGTGCTAGCTCTTTGAAACTTGACACAATAAAGCCAGTTTCAAGTTCTATCTCTATGGTTTGTTTGCTGTTGATGTAGCCCTAAGCAGAGACTGGCGAGAATCACTTTCATGGAAAGGGCCTGCCAAGCTTCCAAAAAACTACGAGTTGCCTGAAATCTCAGCAAACACTTTTTCACCCAATCTTGATGATACTTTCAGGTAATGATCAGTAAACCAAGCCCACTTGGCTCGCCAAATTTCGTTCTTCTAGGTTAAACCGTTTTTTGGCAGGAACCGGTTTCATTTTGAGGTTTCACTCTGTTTTCTCCTATAGGGATACATGTATTTGGAACTCTAAATCCAACACGGTTTGGGCTAGCTCTTTGAAACTTGACACAATAAAGCAGTTTCAAGTTCTATCTGTATGGTTTGTTTGCTGTTGATGTAGCCCTAAGCAGAGACTGGCGAGAATCACTTTCATGGAAAGGGCCTGCCAAGCTTCCAAAGAACTACGAGTTGCCTGAAATCTCAGCAAACACTTTTTCACCCAATCTTGATGATACTTTCAGGTAATGATCAGTACACCAAGCCCACTTGGCTCGCCAAATTTCGTTCTTCTAGGTTAAACCGTTCCTTGGCAGTAACCGGTTTCATTTTGAGGTTTCACTCTGTTTTCTCCTATAGGGATACATGTATTTGGAACTCTAAATCCAACACGGTTTGTGCTAGCTCTTTGAAACTTGACACAATAAAGCAGTTTCAAGTTCTATCTCTATGGTTTGTTTGCTGTTGATGTAGCCCTAAGCAGAGACTGGCGAGAATCACTTTCATGGAAATGGCCTGCCAAGCTTCCAAAGAACTACGAGTGGCCTGAAATCTCAGCAAACACTTTTTCACCCAATCTTGATGATACTTTCAGGTAATGATCAGTACACCAAGCCCACTTGGCTCGCCAAATTTCGTTCTTCTAGGTTAAACCGTTCCTTGGCAGTAACCGGTTTCATTTTGAGGTTTCACTCTGTTTTCTCCTATAGGGATACATGTGTTTGGAACTCTAAATCCAACACGGTTTGTGCTAGCTCTTTGAAACTTGACACAATAAAGCAGTTTCAAGTTCTATCTCTATGGTTTGTTTGCTGTTGATGTAGCCCTAAGCAGAGACTGGCGAGAATCACTTTCATGGAAAGGGCCTGCCAAGCTTCCAAAAAACTACGAGTTGCCTGAAATCTCAGCACACACTTTTTCACCCCATCTTGATGAAACTTTCAGGTAATGATCAGTACACCAAGCCCACTTGGCTCGCCAAATTTCGTTCTTCTAGGTTAAACCGTTCGTTGGCAGTAACCGGTTTCATTTTGAGGTTTCACTCTGTTTTCTCCTATAGGGATACATGTATTTGGAACTCTAAATCCAACACGGTTTGTGCTAGCTCTTTGAAACTTGACACAATAAAGCAGTTTCAAGTTCTATCTCTATGGTTTGTTTCCTGTTGATGTAGCCCTAAGCAGAGACTGGCGAGAATCACTTTCATGGAAAGGGCCTGCCAAGCTTCCAAAAAACTACGAGTTGCCTGAAATCTCAGCAAACACTTTTTCACCCAATCTTGATGATACTTTCAGGTAATGATCAGTACACCAAGCCCACTTGGCTCGCCAAATTTCGTTCTTCTAGGTTAAACCGTTCGTTGGCAGTAACCGGTTTCATTTTGAGGTTTCACTCTGTTTTCTCCTATAGGGATACATGTATTTGGAACTCTAAATCCAACACGGTTTGTGCTAGCTCTTTGAAACTTGACACAATAAAGCAGTTTCAAGTTCTATCTCTATGGTTTGTTTGCTGTTGATGTAGCCCTAAGCAGAGACTGGCGAGAATCACTTTCATGGAAAGGGCCTGCCAAGCTTCCAAAAAACTACGAGTTGCCTGAAATCTCAGCAAACACTTTTTCACCCCATCTTGATGATACTTTCAGGTAATGATCAGTACACCAAGCCCACTTGGCTCGCCAAATTTCGTTCTTCTAGGTTAAACCGTTCCTTGGCAGTAACCGGTTTCATTTTGAGGTTTCACTCTGTTTTCTCCTATAGGGATACATGTATTTGGAACTCTAAATCCAACACGGTTTGTGCTAGCTCTTTGAAACTTGACACAATAAAGCAGTTTCAAGTTCTATCTCTATGGTTTGTTTGCTGTTGATGTAGCCCTAAGCAGAGACTGGCGAGAATCACTTTCATGGAAAGGGCCTGCCAAGCTTCCAAAAAACTACGAGTTGCCCGAAATCTCAGCAAACACTTTTTCACCCAATCTTGATGATACTTTCAGGTAATGATCAGTACACCAAGCCCACTTGGCTCGCCAAATTTCGTTCTTCTAGGTTAAACTGTTCGTTGGCAGTAACCGGTTTCATTTTGAGGTTTCACTCTGTTTTCTCCTATAGGGATACATGTATTTGGAACTCTAAATCCAACACGGTTTGTGCTAGCTCTTTGAAACTTGACACAATAAAGCAGTTTCAAGTTCTATCTCTATGGTTTGTTTGCTGTTGATGTAGCCCTAAGCAGAGACTGGCGAGAATCACTTTCATGGAAAGGGCCTGCCAAGCTTCCAAAAAACTACGAGTTGCCTGAAATCTCAGCAAACACTTTTTCACCCAATCTTGATGATACTTTCAGGTAATGATCAGTACACCAAGCCCACTTGGCTCGCCAAATTTCGTTCTTCTAGGTTAAACCGTTCCTTGGCAGTAACCGGTTTCATTTTGAGGTTTCACTCTGTTTTCTCCTATAGGGATACATGTATTTGGAACTCTAAATCCAACACGGTTTGTGCTAGCTCTTTGAAACTTGACACAATAAAGCAGTTTCAAGTTCTATCTCTATGGTTTGTTTGCTGTTGATGTAGCCCTAAGCAGAGACTGGCGAGAATCACTTTCATGGAAATGGCCTGCCAAGCTTCCAAAGAACTACGAGTGGCCTGAAATCTCAGCAAACACTTTTTCACCCAATCTTGATGATACTTTCACGTAATGATCAGTACACCAAGCCCACTTGGCTCGCCAAATTTCGTTCTTCTAGGTTAAACCGTTCGTTGTCAGTAACCGGTTTCATTTTGAGGTTTCACTCTGTTTTCTCCTATAGGGATACATGTATTTGGAACTCTAAATCCAACACGGTTTGTGCTAGCTCGTTGAAACTTCACACAATAAAGCAGTTTCAAGTTCTATCTCTATGGTTTGTTTGCTGTTGATGTAGCCCTAAGCAGAGACTGGCGAGAATCACTTTCATGGAAAGGGCCTGCCAAGCTTCCAAAAAACTACTAGTTGCCTGAAATCTCAGCAAACACTTTTTCACCCAATCTTGATGATACTTTCAGGTAATGATCAGTACACAAAGCCCACTTGGCTCGCCAAATTTCGTTCTTCTAGGTTAAACCGTTCGTTCGCAGTAACCGGTTTCATTTTGAGGTTTCACTCTGTTTTCTCCTATAGGGATACATGTATTTGGAACTCTAAATCCAACACGGTTTGTGCTAGCTCTTTGAAACTTGACACAATAAAGCAGTTTCAAGTTCTATCTCTATGGTTTGTTTGCTGTTGATGTAGCCCTAAGCAGAGACTGGCGAGAATCACTTTCATGGAAAGGGCCTGCCAAGCTTCCAAAAAACTACGAGTTGCCTGAAATCTCAGCAAACACTTTTTCACCCAATATTGATGATACTTTCAGGTAATGATCAGTACACCAATCCCACTTGGCTCGCCAAATTTCGTTCTTCTAGGTTAAACCGTTCGTTGTCAGTAACCGGTTTCATTTTGAGGTTTCACTCTGTTTTCTCCTATAGGGATACATGTATTTGGAACTCTAAATCCAACACGGTTTGTGCTAGCTCTTTGAAACTTGACACAATAAAGCAGTTTCATGTTCTATCTCTATGCTTTGTTTGCTGTTGATGTAGCCCTAAGCAGAGACTGGCGAGAATCACTTTCATGGAAAGGGCCTGCCAAGCTTCCAAAGAACTACGAGTTGCCTGAAATCTCAGCAAACACTTTTTCACCCAATCTTGATGATACTTTCAGGTAATGATCAGTACACCAAGCCATCTTGGCTAGCCAAATTTCGTTCTTCTAGGTTAAACCGTTCGTTGGCAGTAACCGGTTTCATTTTGAGGTTTCACTCTGTTTTCTCCTATAGGGATACATGTATTTGGAACTCTAAATCCAACACGGTTTGTGCTAGCTCTTTGAAACTTGACACAATAAAGCAGTTTCAAGTTCTATCTCTATGGTTTGTTTGCTGTTGATGTAGCCCTAAGCAGAGACTGGCGAGAATCACTTTCATGGAAAGGGCCTGCCAAGCTTCCAAAGAACTACGAGTTGCCTGAAATCTCAGCAAACACTTTTTCACCCAATCTTGATGATACTTTCAGGTAATGATCAGTACACCAGCCCACTTGGCTCGCCAAATTTCGTTCTTCTAGGTTAAACCGTTCCTTGGCAGTAACCGGTTTCATTTTGAGGTTTCACTCTGTTTTCTCCTATAGGGATACATGTATTTGGAACTCTAAATCCAACACGGTTTGTGCAAGCTCTTTGAAACTTGACACAATAAAGCAGTTTCAAGTTCTATCTCTATGGTTTGTTTGCTGTTGATGTAGCCCTAAGCAGAGACTGGCGAGAATCACTTTCATGGAAAGGGCCTGCCAAGCTTCCAAAAAACTACGAGTTGCCTGAAATCTCAGCAAACACTTTTTCACCCAATCTTGATGATACTTTCAGGTAATGATCAGTAAACCAAGCCCACTTGGCTCGCCAAATTTCATTCTTCTAGGTTAAACCGTTTTTTGGCAGGAACCGGTTTCATTTTGAGGTTTCACTCTGTTTTCTCCTATAGGGATACATGTATTTGGAACTCTAAATCCAACACGGTTTGGGCTAGCTCTTTGAAACTTGACACAATAAAGCAGTTTCAAGTTCTATCTGTATGGTTTGTTTGCTGTTGATGTAGCCCTAAGCAGAGACTGGCGAGAATCACTTTCATGGAAAGGGCCTGCCAAGCTTCCAAAGAACTACAAGTTGCCTGAAATCTCAGCAAACACTTTTTCACCCAATCTTGATGATACTTTCAGGTAATGATCAGTACACCAAGCCCACTTGGCTCGCCAAATTTCGTTCTTCTAGGTTAAACCGTTCCTTGGCAGTAACCGGTTTCATTTTGAGGTTTCACTCTGTTTTCTCCTATAGGGATACATGTGTTTGGAACTCTAAATCCAACACGGTTTGTGCTAGCTCTTTGAAACTTGACACAATAAAGCAGTTTCAAGTTCTATCTCTATGGTTTGTTTGCTGTTGATGTAGCCCTAAGCAGAGACTGGCGAGAATCACTTTCATGGAAAGGGCCTGCCAAGCTTCCAAAAAACTACGAGTTGCCTGAAATCTCAGCAAACACTTTTTCACCCAATCTTGATGATACTTTCAGGTAATGATCAGTACACCAAGCCCACTTGGCTCGCCAAATTTCGTTCTTCTAGGTTAAACCGTTCCTTGGCAGTAACCGGTTTCATTTTGACGTTTCACTCTGTTTTCTCCTATAGGGATACATGTATTTGGAACTCTAAATCCAACACGGTTTGTGCTAGCTCTTTGAAACTTGACACAATAAAGCAGTTTCAAGTTCTATCTCTATGGTTTGTTTGCTGTTGATGTAGCCCTAAGCAGAGACTGGCGAGAATCACTTTCATGGAAAGGGCCTGCCAAGCTTCCAAAAAACTACGAGTTGCCTGAAATCTCAGCAAACACTTTTTCACCCAATCTTGATGATACTTTCAGGTAATGATCAGTACACCAAGCCCACTTGGCTCGCCAAATTTCGTTCTTCTAGGTTAAACCGTTCCTTGGCAGTAACCGGTTTCATTTTGAGGTTTCACTCTGTTTTCTCCTATAGGGATACATGTATTTGGAACTCTAAATCCAACACGGTTTGTGCTAGCTCTTTGAAACTTGACACAATAAAGCAGTTTCAAGTTCTATCTCTATGGTTTGTTTGCTGTTGATGTAGCCCTAAGCAGAGACTGGCGAGAATCACTTTCATGGAAAGGGCCTGCCAAGCTTCCAAAAAACTACGAGTTGCCCGAAATCTCAGCAAACACTTTTTCACCCAATCTTGATGATACTTTCAGGTAATGATCAGTACACCAAGCCCACTTGGCTCGCCAAATTTCGTTCTTCTAGGTTAAACTGTTCGTTGGCAGTAACCGGTTTCATTTTGAGGTTTCACTCTGTTTTCTCCTATAGGGATACATGTATTTGGAACTCTAAATCCAACACGGTTTGTGCTAGCTCTTTGAAACTTGACACAATAAAGCAGTTTCAAGTTCTATCTCTATGGTTTGTTTGCTGTTGATGTAGCCCTAAGCAGAGACTGGCGAGAATCACTTTCATGGAAAGGGCCTGCCAAGCTTCCAAAAAACTACGAGTTGCCTGAAATCTCAGCAAACACTTTTTCACCCAATCTTGATGATACTTTCAGGTAATGATCAGTACACCAAGCTCACTTGGCTCGCCAAATTTCGTTCTTCTAGGTTAAACCGTTCCTTGGCAGGAACCGGTTTCATTTTGAGGTTTCACTCTGTTTTCTCCTATAGGGATACATGTATTTGGAACTCTAAATCCAACACGGTTTGTGCTAGCTCTTTGAAACTTGACACAATAAAGCAGTTTCAAGTTCTATCTCTATGGTTTGTTTGCTGTTGATGTAGCCCTAAGCAGAGACTGGCGAGAATCACTTTCATGGAAATGGCCTGCCAAGCTTCCAAAGAACTACGAGTGGCCTGAAATCTCAGCAAACACTTTTTCACCCAATCTTGATGATACTTTCAGGTAATGATCAGTACACCAAGCCCACTTGGCTCGCCAAATTTCGTTCTTCTAGGTTAAACCGTTCGTTGGCAGTAACCGGTTTCATTTTGAGGTTTCACTCTGTTTTCTCCTATAGGGATACATGTATTTGGAACTCTAAGTCCAACACGGTTTGTGCTAGCTCGTTGAAACTTCACACAATAAAGCAGTTTCAAGTTCTATCTCTATGGTTTGTTTGCTGTTGATGTAGCCCTAAGCAGAGACTGGCGAGAATCACTTTCATGGAAAGGGCCTGCCAAGCTTCCAAAAAACTACTAGTTGCCTGAAATCTCAGCAAACACTTTTTCACCCCAATCTTGATGATACTTTCAGGTAATGATCAGTACACAAAGCCCACTTGGCTCGCCAAATTTCGTTCTTCTAGGTTAAACCGTTCGTTCGCAGTAACCGGTTTCATTTTGAGGTTTCACTCTGTTTTCTCCTATAGGGATACATGTATTTGGAACTCTAAATCCAACACGGTTTGTGCTAGCTCTTTGAAACTTGACACAATAAAGCAGTTTCAAGTTCTATCTCTATGGTTTGTTTGCTGTTGATGTAGCCCTAAGCAGAGACTGGCGAGAATCACTTTCATGGAAAGGGCCTGCCAAGCTTCCAAAAAACTACGAGTTGCCTGAAATCTCAGCAAACACTTTTTCACCCAATATTGATGATACTTTCAGGTAATGATCAGTACACCAATCCCACTTGGCTCGCCAAATTTCGTTCTTCTAGGTTAAACCGTTCGTTGTCAGTAACCGGTTTCATTTTGAGGTTTCACTCTGTTTTCTCCTATAGGGATACATGTATTTGGAACTCTAAATCAAACACGGTTTGTGCTAGCTCTTTGAAACTTGACACAATAAAGCAGTTTCAAGTTCTATCTCTATGGTTTGTTTGCTGTTGATGTAGCCCTAAGCAGAGACTGGCGAGAATCACTTTCATGGAAAGGGCCTGCCAAGCTTCCAAAGAACTATGAGTTGCCTGAAATCTCAGCAAACACTTTTTCACCCAATCTTGATGATACTTTCAGGTAATGATCAGTACACCAGCCCACTTGGCTCGCCAAATTTCGTTCTTCTAGGTTAAACCGTTCCTTGGCAGTAACCGGTTTCATTTTGAGGTTTCACTCTGTTTTCTCCTATAGGGATACATGTATTTGGAACTCTAAATCCAACACGGTTTGTGCTAGCTCTTTGAAACTTGACACAATAAAGCAGTTTCAAGTTCTATCTCTATGGTTTGTTTGCTGTTGATGTAGCCCTAAGCAGAGACTGGCGAGAATCACTTTCATGGAAAGGGCCTGCCAAGCTTCCAAAAAACTACGAGTTGCCTGAAATCTCAGCAAACACTTTTTCACCCAATCTTGATGATACTTTCAGGTAATGATCAGTAAACCAAGCCCACTTGGCTCGCCAAATTTCGTTCTTCTAGGTTAAACCGTTTTTTGGCAGGAACCGGTTTCATTTTGAGGTTTCACTCTGTTTTCTCCTATAGGGATACATGTATTTGGAACTCTAAATCCAACACGGTTTGGGCTAGCTCTTTGAAACTTGACACAATAAAGCAGTTTCAAGTTCTATCTGTATGGTTTGTTTGCTGTTGATGTAGCCCTAAGCAGAGACTGGCGAGAATCACTTTCATGGAAAGGGCCTGCCAAGCTTCCAAAGAACTACGAGTTGCCTGAAATCTCAGCAAACACTTTTTCACCCAATCTTGATGATACTTTCAGGTAATGATCAGTACACCAAGCCCACTTGGCTCGCCAAATTTCGTTCTTCTAGGTTAAACCGTTCCTTGGCAGTAACCGGTTTCATTTTGAGGTTTCACTCTGTTTTCTCCTATAGGGATACATGTGTTTGGAACTCTAAATCCAACACGGTTTGTGCTAGCTCTTTGAAACTTGACACAATAAAGCAGTTTCAAGTTCTATCTCTATGGTTTGTTTGCTGTTGATGTAGCCCTAAGCAGAGACTGGCGAGAATCACTTTCATGGAAAGGGCCTGCCAAGCTTCCAAAAAACTACGAGTTGCCTGAAATCTCAGCACACACTTTTTCACCCCATCTTGATGAAACTTTCAGGTAATGCTCAGTACACCAAGCCCACTTGGCTCGCCAAATTTCGTTCTTCTAGGTTAAACCGTTCGTTGGCAGTAACCGGTTTCATTTTGAGGTTTCACTCTGTTTTCTCCTATAGGGATACATGTATTTGGAACTCTAAATCCAACACGGTTTGTGCTAGCTCTTTGAAACTTGACACAATAAAGCAGTTTCAAGTTCTATCTCTATGGTTTGTTTCCTGTTGATGTAGCCCTAAGCAGAGACTGGCGAGAATCACTTTCATGGAAAGGGCCTGCCAAGCTTCCAAAAAACTACGAGTTGCCTGAAATCTCAGCAAACACTTTTTCACCCAATCTTGATGATACTTTCAGGTAATGATCAGTACACCAAGCCCACTTGGCTCGCCAAATTTCGTTCTTCTAGGTTAAACCGTTCGTTGGCAGTAACCGGTTTCATTTTGAGGTTTCACTCTGTTTTCTCCTATAGGGATACATGTATTTGGAACTCTAAATCCAACACGGTTTGTGCTAGCTCTTTGAAACTTGACACAATAAAGCAGTTTCAAGATCTATCTCTATGGTTTGTTTGCTGTTGATGTAGCCCTAAGCAGAGACTGGCGAGAATCACTTTCATGGAAAGGGCCTGCCAAGCTTCCAAAAAACTACGAGTTGCCTGAAATCTCAGCAAACACTTTTTCACCCCATCTTGATGATACTTTCAGGTAATGATCAGTACACCAAGCCCACTTGGCTCGCCAAATTTCGTTCTTCTAGGTTAAACCGTTCCTTGGCAGTAACCGGTTTCATTTTGAGGTTTCACTCTGTTTTCTCCTATAGGGATACATGTATTTGGAACTCTAAATCCAACACGGTTTGTGCTAGCTCTTTGAAACTTGACACAATAAAGCAGTTTCAAGTTCTATCTCTATGGTTTGTTTGCTGTTGATGTAGCCCTAAGCAGAGACTGGCGAGAATCACTTTCATGGAAAGGGCCTGCCAAGCTTCCAAAAAACTACGAGTTGCCCGAAATCTCAGCAAACACTTTTTCACCCAATCTTGATGATACTTTCAGGTAATGATCAGTACACCAAGCCCACTTGGCTCGCCAAATTTCGTTCTTCTAGGTTAAACTGTTCGTTGGCAGTAACCGGTTTCATTTTGAGGTTTCACTCTGTTTTCTCCTATAGGGATACATGTATTTGGAACTCTAAATCCAACACGGTTTGTGCTAGCTCTTTGAAACTTGACACAATAAAGCAGTTTCAAGTTCTATCTCTATGGTTTGTTTGCTGTTGATGTAGCCCTAAGCAGAGACTGGTGAGAATCACTTTCATGGAAAGGGCCTGCAAGCTTCCAAAAAACTACGAGTTGCCTGAAATCTCAGCAAACACTTTTTCACCCAATCTTGATGATACTTTCAGGTAATGATCAGTACACCAAGCCCACTTGGCTCGCCAAATTTCGTTCTTCTAGGTTAAACCGTTCCTTGGCAGTAACCGGTTTCATTTTGAGGTTTCACTCTGTTTTCTCCTATAGGGATACATGTATTTGGAACTCTAAATCAAACACGGTTTGTGCTAGCTCTTTGAAACTTGACACAATAAAGCAGTTTCAAGTTCTATCTCTATGGTTTGTTTGCTGTTGATGTAGCCCTAAGCAGAGACTGGCGAGAATCACTTTCATGGAAATGGCCTGCCAAGCTTCCAAAGAACTACGAGTGGCCTGAAATCTCAGCAAACACTTTTTCACCCAATCTTGATGATACTTTCAGGTAATGATCAGTACACCAAGCCCACTTGGCTCGCCAAATTTCGTTCTTCTAGGTTAAACCGTTCGTTGGCAGTAACCGGTTTCATTTTGAGGTTTCACTCTGTTTTCTCCTATAGGGATACATGTATTTGGAACTCTAAATCCAACACGGTTTGTGCTAGTTCTTTGAAACTTGACACAATAAAGCAGTTTCAAGTTCTATCTCTATGGTTTGTTTGCTGTTGATGTAGCCCTAAGCAGAGACTGGCGAGAATCACTTTCATGGAAAGGGCCTGCCAAGCTTCCAAAAAACTACTAGTTGCCTGAAATCTCAGCAAACACTTTTTCACCCAATCTTGATGATACTTTCAGGTAATGATCAGTACACAAAGCCCACTTGGCTCGCCAAATTTCGTTCTTCTAGGTTAAACCGTTCGTTCGCAGTAACCGGTTTCATTTTGAGGTTTCACTCTGTTTTCTCCTATAGGGATACATGTATTTGGAACTCTAAATCCAACACGGTTTGTGCTAGCTCTTTGAAACTTGACACAATAAAGCAGTTTCAAGTTCTATCTCTATGGTTTGTTTGCTGTTGATGTAGCCCTAAGCAGAGACTGGCGAGAATCACTTTCATGGAAAGGGCCTGCCAAGCTTCCAAAAAACTACGAGTTGCCTGAAATCTCAGCAAACACTTTTTCACCCAATATTGATGATACTTTCAGGTAATGATCAGTACACCAATCCCACTTGGCTCGCCAAATTTCGTTCTTCTAGGTTAAACCGTTCGTTGTCAGTAACCGGTTTCATTTTGAGGTTTCACTCTGTTTTCTCCTATAGGGATACATGTATTTGGAACTCTAAATCCAACACGGTTTGTGCTAGCTCTTTGAAACTTGACACAATAAAGCAGTTTCATGTTCTATCTCTATGCTTTGTTTGCTGTTGATGTAGCCCTAAGCAGAGACTGGCGAGAATCACTTTCATGGAAAGGGCCTGCCAAGCTTCCAAAGAACTACGAGTTGCCTGAAATCTCAGCAAACACTTTTTCACCCAATCTTGATGATACTTTCCGGTAATGATCAGTACACCAAGCCATCTTGGCTAGCCAAATTTCGTTCTTCTAGGTTAAACCGTTCGTTGGCAGTAACCGGTTTCATTTTGAGGTTTCACTCTGTTTTCTCCTATAGGGATACATGTATTTGGAACTCTAAATCCAACACGGTTTGTGCTAGCTCTTTGAAACTTGACACAATAAAGCAGTTTCAAGTTCTATCTCTATGGTTTGTTTGCTGTTGATGTAGCCCTAAGCAGAGACTGGCGAGAATCACTTTCATGGAAAGGGCCTGCCAAGCTTCCAAAGAACTACGAGTTGCCTGAAATCTCAGCAAACACTTTTTCACCCAATCTTGATGATACTTTCAGGTAATGATCAGTACACCAGCCCACTTGGCTCGCCAAATTTCGTTCTTCTAGGTTAAACCGTTCCTTGGCAGTAACCGGTTTCATTTTGAGGTTTCACTCTGTTTTCTCCTATAGGGATACATGTATTTGGAACTCTAAATCCAACACGGTTTGTGCAAGCTCTTTGAAACTTGACACAATAAAGCAGTTTCAAGTTCTATCTCTATGGTTTGTTTGCTGTTGATGTAGCCCTAAGCAGAGACTGGCGAGAATCACTTTCATGGAAAGGGCCTGCCAAGCTTCCAAAAAACTACGAGTTGCCTGAAATCTCAGCAAACACTTTTTCACCCAATCTTGATGATACTTTCAGGTAATGATCAGTAAACCAAGCCCACTTGGCTCGCCAAATTTCATTCTTCTAGGTTAAACCGTTTTTTGGCAGGAACCGGTTTCATTTTGAGGTTTCACTCTGTTTTCTCCTATAGGGATACATGTATTTGGAACTCTAAATCCAACACGGTTTGTGCTAGCTCTTTGAAACTTGACACAATAAAGCAGTTTCAAGTTCTATCTCTATGGTTTGTTTGCTGTTGATGTAGCCCTAAGCAGAGACTGGCGAGAATCACTTTCATGGAAAGGGCCTGCCAAGCTTCCAAAAAACTACGAGTTGCCTGAAATCTCAGCACACACTTTTTCACCCCATCTTGATGAAACTTTCAGGTAATGATCAGTACACCAAGCCCACTTGGCTCGCCAAATTTCGTTCTTCTAGGTTAAACCGTTCGTTGGCAGTAACCGGTTTCATTTTGAGGTTTCACTCTGTTTTCTCCTATAGGGATACATGTATTTGGAACTCTAAATCCAACACGGTTTGTGCTAGCTCTTTGAAACTTGACACAATAAAGCAGTTTCAAGTTCTATCTCTATGGTTTGTTTGCTGTTGATGTAGCCCTAAGCAGAGACTGGCGAGAATCACTTTCATGGAAAGGGCCTGCCAAGCTTCCAAAAAACTACGAGTTGCCTGAAATCTCAGCAAACACTTTTTCACCCAATCTTGATGATACTTTCAGGTAATGATCAGTACACCAAGCCCACTTGGCTCGCCAAATTTCGTTCTTCTAGGTTAAACCGTTCCTTGGCAGTAACCGGTTTCATTTTGACGTTTCACTCTGTTTTCTCCTATAGGGATACATGTATTTGGAACTCTAAATCCAACACGGTTTGTGCTAGCTCTTTGAAACTTGACACAATAAAGCAGTTTCAAGTTCTATCTCTATGGTTTGTTTGCTGTTGATGTAGCCCTAAGCAGAGACTGGCGAGAATCACTTTCATGGAAAGGGCCTGCCAAGCTTCCAAAAAACTACGAGTTGCCTGAAATCTCAGCAAACACTTTTTCACCCAATCTTGATGATACTTTCAGGTAATGATCAGTACACCAAGCCCACTTGGCTCGCCAAATTTCGTTCTTCTAGGTTAAACCGTTCCTTGGCAGTAACCGGTTTCATTTTGACGTTTCACTCTGTTTTCTCCTATAGGGATACATGTATTTGGAACTCTAAATCCAACACGGTTTGTGCTAGCTCTTTGAAACTTGACACAATAAAGCAGTTTCAAGTTCTATCTCTATGGTTTGTTTGCTGTTGATGTAGCCCTAAGCAGAGACTGGCGAGAATCACTTTCATGGAAAGGGCCTGCCAAGCTTCCAAAAAACTACGAGTTGCCCGAAATCTCAGCAAACACTTTTTCACCCAATCTTGATGATACTTTCAGGTAATGATCAGTACACCAAGCCCACTTGGCTCGCCAAATTTCGTTCTTCTAGGTTAAACTGTTCGTTGGCAGTAACCGGTTTCATTTTGAGGTTTCACTCTGTTTTCTCCTATAGGGATACATGTATTTGGAACTCTAAATCCAACACGGTTTGTGCTAGCTCTTTGAAACTTGACACAATAAAGCAGTTTCAAGTTCTATCTCTATGGTTTGTTTGCTGTTGATGTAGCCCTAAGCAGAGACTGGCGAGAATCACTTTCATGGAAAGGGCCTGCCAAGCTTCCAAAAAACTACGAGTTGCCTGAAATCTCAGCAAACACTTTTTCACCCAATCTTGATGATACTTTCAGGTAATGATCAGTACACAAAGCCCACTTGGCTCGCCAAATTTCGTTCTTCTAGGTTAAACCGTTCCTTGGCAGTAACCGGTTTCATTTTGAGGTTTCACTCTGTTTTCTCCTATAGGGATACATGTATTTGGAACTCTAAATCCAACACGGTTTGTGCTAGCTCTTTGAAACTTGACACAATAAAGCAGTTTCAAGTTCTATCTCTATGGTTTGTTTGCTGTTGATGTAGCCCTAAGCAGAGACTGGCGAGAATCACTTTCATGGAAATGGCCTGCCAAGCTTCCAAAGAACTACGAGTGGCCTGAAATCTCAGCAAACACTTTTTCACCCAATCTTGATGATACTTTCAGGTAATGATCAGTACACCAAGCCCACTTGGCTCGCCAAATTTCGTTCTTCTAGGTTAAACCGTTCGTTGGCAGTAACCGGTTTCATTTTGAGGTTTCACTCTGTTTTCTCCTATAGGGATACATGTATTTGGAACTCTAAATCCAACACGGTTTGTGCTAGCTCGTTGAAACTTCACACAATAAAGCAGTTTCAAGTTCTATCTCTATGGTTTGTTTGCTGTTGATGTAGCCCTAAGCAGAGACTGGCGAGAATCACTTTCATGGAAAGGGCCTGCCAAGCTTCCAAAAAACTACTAGTTGCCTGAAATCTCAGCAAACACTTTTTCACCCAATCTTGATGATACTTTCAGGTAATGATCAGTACACAAAGCCCACTTGGCTCGCCAAATTTCGTTCTTCTAGGTTAAACCGTTCGTTCGCAGTAACCGGTTTCATTTTGAGGTTTCACTCTGTTTTCTCCTATAGGGATACATGTATTTGGAACTCTAAATCCAACACGGTTTGTGCTAGCTCTTTGAAACTTGACACAATAAAGCAGTTTCAAGTTCTATCTCTATGGTTTGTTTGCTGTTGATGTAGCCCTAAGCAGAGACTGGCGAGAATCACTTTCATGGAAAGGGCCTGCCAAGCTTCCAAAAAACTACGAGTTGCCTGAAATCTCAGCAAACACTTTTTCACCCAATATTGATGATACTTTCAGGTAATGATCAGTACACCAATCCCACTTGGCTCGCCAAATTTCGTTCTTCTAGGTTAAACCGTTCGTTGTCAGTAACCGGTTTCATTTTGAGGTTTCACTCTGTTTTCTCCTATAGGGATACATGTATTTGGAACTCTAAATCCAACACGGTTTGTGCTAGCTCTTTGAAACTTGACACAATAAAGCAGTTTCATGTTCTATCTCTATGCTTTGTTTGCTGTTGATGTAGCCCTAAGCAGAGACTGGCGAGAATCACTTTCATGGAAAGGGCCTGCCAAGCTTCCAAAGAACTACGAGTTGCCTGAAATCTCAGCAAACACTTTTTCACCCAATCTTGATGATACTTTCCGGTAATGATCAGTACACCAAGCCCACTTGGCTCGCCAAATTTCGTTCTTCTAGGTTAAACCGTTCGTTGGCAGTAACCGGTTTCATTTTGAGGTTTCACTCTGTTTTCTCCTATAGGGATACATGTATTTGGAACTCTAAATCCAACACGGTTTGTGCTAGCTCTTTGAAACTTGACACAATAAAGCAGTTTCAAGTTCTATCTCTATGTTTTGTTTGCTGTTGATGTAGCCCTAAGCAGAGACTGGCGAGAATCACTTTCATGGAAAGGGCCTGCCAAGCTTCCAAAGAACTACGAGTTGCCTGAAATCTCAGCAAACACTTTTTCACCCAATCTTGATGATACTTTCAGGTAATGATCAGTACACCAGCCCACTTGGCTCGCCAAATTTCGTTCTTCTAGGTTAAACCGTTCCTTGGCAGTAACCGGTTTCATTTTGAGGTTTCACTCTGTTTTCTCCTATAGGGATACATGTATTTGGAACTCTAAATCCAACACGGTTTGTGCTAGCTCTTTGAAACTTGACACAATAAAGCAGTTTCAAGTTCTATCTCTATGGTTTGTTTGCTGTTGATGTAGCCCTAAGCAGAGACTGGCGAGAATCACTTTCATGGAAAGTGCCTGCCAAGCTTCCAAAAAACGACGAGTTGCCTGAAATCTCAGCAAACACTTTTTCACCCAATCTTGATGATACTTTCAGGTAATGATCAGTAAACCAAGCCCACTTGGCTCGCCAAATTTCGTTCTTCTAGGTTAAACCGTTTTTTGGCAGGAACCGGTTTCATTTTGAGGTTTCACTCTGTTTTCTCCTATAGGGATACATGTATTTGGAACTCTAAATCCAACACGGTTTGTGCTAGCTCTTTGAAACTTGACACAATAAAGCAGTTTCAAGTTCTATCTGTATGGTTTGTTTGCTGTTGATGTAGCCCTAAGCAGAGACTGGCGAGAATCACTTTCATGGAAAGGGCCTGCCAAGCTTCCAAAGAACTACGAGTTGCCTGAAATCTCAGCAAACACTTTTTCACCCAATCTTGATGATACTTTCAGGTAATGATCAGTACACCAAGCCCACTTGGCTCGCCAAATTTCGTTCTTCTAGGTTAAACCGTTCCTTGGCAGTAACCGGTTTCATTTTGAGGTTTCACTGTGTTTTCTCCTATAGGGATACATGTGTTTGGAACTCTAAATCAAACACGGTTTGTGCTAGCTCTTTGAAACTTGACACAATAAAGCAGTTTCAAGTTCTATCTCTATGGTTTGTTTGCTGTTGATGTAGCCCTAAGCAGAGACTGGCGAGAATCACTTTCATGGAAAGGGCCTGCCAAGCTTCCAAAAAACTACGAGTTGCCTGAAATCTCAGCACACACTTTTTCACCCCATCTTGATGAAACTTTCAGGTAATGATCAGTACACCAAGCCCACTTGGCTCGCCAAATTTCGTTCTTCTAGGTTAAACCGTTCGTTGGCAGTAACCGGTTTCATTTTGAGGTTTCACTCTGTTTTCTCCTATAGGGATACATGTATTTGGAACTCTAAATCCAACACGGTTTGTGCTAGCTCTTTGAAACTTGACACAATAAAGCAGTTTCAAGTTCTATCTCTATGGTTTGTTTGCTGTTGATGTAGCCCTAAGCAGAGACTGGCGAGAATCACTTTCATGGAAAGGGCCTGCCAAGCTTCCAAAAAACTACGAGTTGCCTGAAATCTCAGCAAACACTTTTCACCCAATCTTGATGATACTTTCAGGTAATGATCAGTACACCAAGCCCACTTGGCTCGCCAAATTTCGTTCTTCTAGGTTAAACCGTTCGTTGGCAGTAACCGGTTTCATTTTGAGGTTTCACTCTGTTTTCTCCTATAGGGATACATGTATTTGGAAACTCTAAATCCAACACGGTTTGTGCTAGCTCTTTGAAACTTGACACAATAAAGCAGTTTCAAGTTCTATCTCTATGGTTTGTTTGCTGTTGATGTAGCCCTAAGCAGAGACTGGCGAGAATCACTTTCATGGAAAGGGCCTGCCAAGCTTCCAAAAAACTACGAGTTGCCTGAAATCTCAGCAAACACTTTTTCACCCAATCTTGATGATACTTTCAGGTAATGATCAGTACACCAAGCCCACTTGGCTCGCCAAATTTCGTTCTTCTAGGTTAAACCGTTCCTTGGCAGTAACCGGTTTCATTTTGAGGTTTCACTCTGTTTTCTCCTATAGGGATACATGTATTTGGAACTCTAAATCCAACACGGTTTGTGCTAGCTCTTTGAAACTTGACACAATAAAGCAGTTTCAAGTTCTATCTGTATGGTTTGTTTGCTGTTGATGTAGCCCTAAGCAGAGACTGGCGAGAATCACTTTCATGGAAAGGGCCTGCCAAGCTTCCAAAGAACTACGAGTTGCCTGAAATCTCAGCAAACACTTTTTCACCCAATCTTGATGATACTTTCAGGTAATGATCAGTACACCAAG